>NW_026939183.1:0-9173 GCF_032062105.1 Saccostrea cuccullata | reverse complement strand
TCATACTGGTTATATTAGAAACATGACCCTGTGGTATCTTGTCCAAATGCCTGGTAATGAGGTACCCTATTTTTTGTGAGGAAATCTGTTTAAGGAACTTTACTTCAATTACAAATTCTTAGGAAAAATCATATATTTTTTAGGAAGGTGTCGTCGTATATAACTTAAAAAATCAATTAAAAAATCCAAACTGACCGGAGTGCATCATAATTTTTTCAGGCATTGAATATCAATTCTCTATAAGAACAAAAATAAAAAAAGATACTTAGACACATATTAACTTAGAATTGCGTTTTATAATTATAACGTGTGTTCGAAGAGTGTTCCATATAAAAGCTGTTGATGGGTTAAAAAATTGATACACCTCCTTTGTTTTCATAGTATCGTCTTTTAAATATTTTGCAACAGCAGAAATGACCTTATCTTTAACACGGTGTGAACAATTCCATGCTTGTTAATATTGGTAGTTTTGGAACAGAAAATAAAGTTAAATTTATAGCTAAGCAATAAAAATTAAAACGTTTGTGATCATCTAATTTTTTTCAGTTCAATTATGAGTTTAAATTATTCAGATTATAATTTTCAGATTAAGTTTCATGATATCCAACTTATACAAATAATTCCCTTAATTCAATACAATGTCTCAGATTTGAATATTTCAAAACCCGAAATGGTTTTAAATACCATACCTGTACCGGGTTCCTCAACTCCATAACAAAAATCTTAACAAACAAAGATACATTGCTGGTTCCAGTAATTGATCAATGAAAACTCATGAAATGAATAACAAATACTATAACGACCTTTTAATGACTTTTTAAAATATTTCGGATAAAGATTTATACCTTTTGTTTATAATGAAAGAAGATAACAATTGTGTAAAGTATCTGCAACAAAACAACCAATTAATAACACACAAATGATTTAAAAGCCACTCGTGATCAAGTACGTCATGTGATATCATATTAAATATCTGAACACGGGTTTATAAATTTAGAAAAGCATCAATACTTAAATCTTCTGTACTTTAGTACATAACCTACAAATTAAAATGAAAATTGACCTCACAATGAAATCCTATGTTTTGAAGGCAGTTTTAACTTTCAAAATCCTTAACAAATTTCATCCTGGTTGTTGAATCAAAAACAAAACGAAGAAAAAAAATACTTACAAGGAAGGAAATATAGGCTAACGGGAAAAAAATCACTCTAAATTGTACGCTTTCTTGCAGTGTTTTTTTAAAAGTAACTCGGCTAGTACAACTTCCTGGTAAAACTGCAGCTAACACCACGTGATGTGTGAACACATGATAAATTGGTTGATTGATTGATTATATGTTGTTTGACGCCCCATGCGAGAATTTTTCATATATGCTGCCATATACTCATGAAAGACATGAAATGACCTTTTGTCGGCATTAAGATTCATTAAGCAGTGAGGGATCTATATCTTGCCAATACCTGCCGTGACTCGAGTTCTCAATTTTTAATGTCTCATCGACAGGACCCAGAACTTTCACTTCAAACTGTCAAATGCATGGAAAGTAATATTTGTTACCCCCTTTTTTAGTTACAGCTGAGATTTAAACTCACGACTTCCCGATCACGGATTACAACGTAGTTTAGTACAGAATTATATTTTTAATAGCAGCATTTAACAATTTAATCAATTTTCTGATTTTTAAATTGATTAAAGGAATTAAACTTAATCATAACCCATTTAACGTTCCCCGTCTTCAAACCACGATATTCATATAAAAGCAAGATTTTCTTTTACTGCGTTGAAATCTTCTGTTGAGATTAACAATTATCATGTCAGATTTAAGTAAATGAATTATACAACATATTGTAACAAAATCCTGGAATTTTTTATAAATTAACATTAGTAACATCCATACATACATGTATGTCAACTCCATATGTTCGATTGAGCTTGAAGTAAAAGACACCATATCATTTGGAACATCTGTATCATATTTTAGATTTTACAGACAAAAGACGATAAGAACCAGTTAACATCTAAATTGTAGGACAAAAGAGATGACTGCAGCTTTTCCATCATCAACTTTATGTATTAATTCTGTAGATTGGCAAAAAATCAACATGATTTTAATTTTGCTGTGTTCGCTATGTATCATTTTTACACAAAATTAAACCCATCGTGAATGCTATTATTCGTTGTACAAACGTTTAAAACCTTATTCGAAATTGAAATTGATTTCTTGCATCGTGAAATTAAAACCATGGCAACCAGTAATTTTTGATGAACCGTGAAATACTCTATATCCCCGCTTAAAAATTCGAAGTGCATGTAGTGATCGGGATGTTCGTCATTCTGTTAGGCTTTGGGGCACCCACCTTTTATCTAAAGGTCATCCTATATACTTCTGAATGAAATTTAATGAGACCTCCACAGATCCTTTGTTACATAATGTCATTGTGCACCTTATTTTTTTTTAACTTTTCGATCTGACACACGTTTTCGGTTTCCAATTGTAAAACATGGATACTGCCATTCTTTCTAAAATATTGAAGGTTACCCGTCTCTTATCCGCAAAACTGAATGACTCTTGTACAGATTCTTTTTTACAAATCGTCAATTCGGACAGTGTTCTACTTTTTGATATGACACTTATTTTGGGGCTCCCATAGCAAAGCATAAGACTTTGCCAAAATAAGAATTTAGAAAGCAGGGATGTCATTTAGTAAACTCAGTATTAATGCATCTTTAGTACTATAAATAATATCTATAAGGAATATTTTTAAAGTTCATTTTCTCTTCGCATTACAATAGAAAACTTTTATGATTTTGAGATGATCATCATTAATCATATCGAATGGTTCTCCGATTTGATTTTCTTCTTCAAATTAAAAGAATATGATGAACATACACTGGGATACAAATGATGAATTAATGAAAGGTTTCATACAATCCCATTAAATTGAATTTCCTTGTTTTAAATAAACAACGCTTAAAGATATGAAATTTAATAAAATAAGGAAATGAATGTCCAAAAATAATTTCAGTCGACATAACTTCCTGAGAAACACACTTGAACAGCTTTTTTCTTAAATTTAAAAAAAACTGATTTGGAAAGGATTTAACGAGTTGGGAGATTGAAGTTCACTAGATTAAAACAAAGTTTCCTCTGAAATTAAGAATTTTTTAAGTACACTTATGTAAAGAGTAGGACTTTTTATATAGTTTTGACAGAGAAGAAAAGTATTTTTATGTCCCGTAAAATGACATATCAAGAGATCAAATGTATATATTCACTATTCTGTTGACCCTCCTAATAACACTTCACAATAATTATACGCAATTTCAAAATACAGCAATTTTAATTCATTAAATAGTCAAACAATGCATAAGAAGTCCGGTGGTATAGTGGCTGGAACGTTATTGTTGACAAACCAATCGTGTAGAATCGTTCGTGTATCGTGAGTGATCGTTCGTGTAACGTGCGAGATCCTTCGTGTATCAGACTCAATAGTGTGCGTTTTTAATCGTGCGAGATTGTGCGTTTAGAATCGTGCAAATTTCGTTTTGTAAGTTTTTATCGGAATGCTATTTGTAAAATAAGCATTTCCCTTGTTTGTTTTTCTTAATTTATAAATTAAAATCCAAATAAAATGAAAAAGCGCAATTTACATAATAGAATGCAGAACGAACTAATTATCGCACGTAAACAAGCATTATATTAAGTCGTACAATATTAAGTTCTCGTCAAATGGCGCGATCAATATTGTGATAAACCGTACTTAGATCTCTGACGCCTTTTTGAAAAATCTGATTTTAATTATTATTTACTTCTTATTGTGGTCAAGATAATCTTGAAATCATTTCATTGAAAATAAATATTTTTTTTTTACAAAGGAATAAACATTTCTCAATACTTACATAACTAGTTATAATTAGTCGACAAATATACATGGACACGGCATGATTTTCGGGAGTTTTGATTATCTGTGTTTATCTCTTGAGCTTATTTGTAATTAATTAATTTTAAATTTCTGCAAATAAAAAAGTTGAATAATTGGCAAGTTTATCAGACATTGAATCAATGGAAACATAAGGATAAAATTTGTAATTATAATTTAAGTCATTCCATGCTGTCATTTTTGTTCAATCGTATCCCCCTTTCTGCATATCATGATATCCAATTCGATTAAACTATACGACCCACACACATGTACATCGTCTAATAGAACGAACAAAATCCGTTTTCTTTGATCGGAGAATTACCTTAGAAATAATTATTTTTAATCTAAAATATTAAGTCTTGCATATATTTAGTTACAGAAATATCATTTTCCGTTTTTTTCTTCAAAGTCTATGAAATAATATTGAAAATTCTTTGAAATCTTAAAAAATCTTAAGTATTAAGTCGTATTTCGTTTTGAAAATATTGATTCCTAAATATTTTGAACTATTTTGAGTGAAGAATCGTGCGTTTGCGTTAACAATCGTGTAAGATCGTGTAACGTGTAGAATCGTGAACGTGAAAGATCGTCCGTTTTAGCTTTTTGTTTTGACAACTTTGTGGTTTATATACTTTTTATTTGTCAAAATATTTTTGCCAAAGTAATGTTTGTTTGCAACGGGGGAGATCCCGTTGCCAAATTTATTGTTCTTTGACTCAGGAAATATCCCGGTGATCTCCCCTTAACTTTATCTGTGTTATATACTTATTGTCATTTAATAAATGACAATTCTACTCAGTATACATTGTTTGTTATATTTCAACTTTTGCGGTAGTCTAGCCAGATCACTAGGGTTACATAAATGTTTAAACTTTCATGGCTTTGAAGGTAAACATAAAAGTATTGTCAATTAAATCAATGCACTCTTGTCCCTTTTTGGAAATCAATATCGTTCTAAAATTGTTAAAGATTTTGGATCTATTCAAGTAATTATAAACAGGATACTTGTTTTAAAAGGGTTTTTAAAAAAGAAGGAAATTTAATATTTAAATTAGCCGACAAGGATATCTTCGGTTAAAGAACACTTGTAGTGGTGATACACAAAAATAACAATTTTTTTTTTTTTTTAAGAGCCATTCTCTGTAACGACTTGAAATTTTATATAGGAGCTGTGGCACGCATAGTCTAGAATTTCTCCAAACTCTCTACGGTAAAAGTCATTGATCCCTAAACAAATCAGGCAAAAATTGGTTGCAATGTTTTATAGTTACCATAACAGTCTTAAAGTTGAAAAATGGCATTTTTTAACATGTTTAGAGCCCCATAGTAAACATTTGCGGCAAAGCAAACAATTGGCAATGACTGTTTCCAAAAGTTAAAGGGTTTAAAATTTTTTCCCTAATGCATGATAAACATGTTTGGTAAATCAACTATTACATACGTTACGGAACAAATTATTCAAAAGAAAAAAAAAATATTCATTGAATTTTATAAAGTCATACAGGTAAAAATAAAAAGCAATTATGGGATGAAATGTGACCTAATAATAGAAAAAAGTACCTTGAAACATATACAATTAACAAAATATGATATTTCATTTTGGTTGGCAATGGTTGCCAAGGTTTTTATACCACATAGAGCCTTCAAAGTAACACTCTGTATGTTTAAATCTGATCCTTTCTTTAAATAAAAGCACATTTCCTCATAATTAATGATCAATTTTTAAAGATGTTGGTGTGCTCCTAGTTTTCCCATTTGAAAAAATTCAGATTACATTCTATAAATAGAGCGTTGCTATGGAAATAAGGAGAAAATATATGCTTAAAAACCCGAAAAATATTTTTTTTCCCTTTGGGATACTACCTTTTAATGTAGATTCCCAAAACTTTTATGATTGATATTTATTAAAAGCTAATCTGACTTTTAATTTTGACCATCGTCCAATCTCTAAGTGGATGCAAGAAGTTGACACACAGGGTTTAATATTATATAAAGTTCACAAAATCAAACATTTTCCCTTCTTGGTAACCATAGCAACAGTGTTGTTTTCTTCATCGAATTTTATCAATATGATATTCAACTTCAGTTCTAACAGTAACAGATAAGTACTATTAAACTGAGTCCTTTAATTTGTTTTTTGATTAAATGGCAATTTAATTCTTAATGCAGCGAAAAATAATTCACTTTTAAGCACTGGTACTTTGTTTCCAAGGTAACACTGCAATGTAGCAATTATACCCAATTTTTCCTATGGTTTTGGTGTTGCAAGGTCCTAATGATGCATACTTGCCAGTTTGAATTTTCATGTTTTTCCCCAAGACAGTAGCATTAACCGAATCTTAGTTACTGGTTTTGAATGGTTACACTGTGTTACCATGGCAACCAGAAAAGTTATTTATAGAATGATATTGCTTAACTTATATACTTAAAGGGCAAACATTTTCATTGTTTTTCTTAAGTCGTTATTGAGTTTGAGCATGTAACACCTACCTTTAGTAAATACGGAGTGTTTTTCAGCATATTTCAGCATTTTAAAGTATTCCAAATGTAACCTTTTACCGCTTGAATATACTGTAAACGTGGTTATATTGACGAGTTGAAAAATTACATTTTTTATTTACGAAAATTGACGAGTGTTAATTTTGACGAAATATTGAATCAAGAGTTATGTACATGTATCTTTAATTTGCGGGGATAAAAGGCAGCGTCGGAATCACCAAAATTTAATTGTCATACAGATCATTAACAGGGTGTAAGATTATACAAACTATTAGTGTGTAAGATTTGATTTAAAAAAATTGCCCTCTTGTATTTTGTTTTCATAATAAGCGGTAAGTAGCCTGAGGTTACAAACTAGGTAAAAGGCGGATAATTAGGCTGAGTTACCATGATTATTTGATGCACTACTTTAAATTAAATAGTTTTTAAAAATGTGATTAATTATCCCAATTTTTTTTTAAACCCAAATTACAAAGGAAATTAACAGTAACGTTGATCTAGTTTTAATAGGAGAAAGCCGAAAAATTAAGGGGTAATGTTATACAATGGTCAATGTCTGTTGTGACGCCATATATATGATGTGAAGTTTGACGAGTGAAAATTTTGACAGAAAAGAAAAATCGTCAATATAGTCAAAATTAGCACACCGTCAAAATTTCCACGTTTACAGTATTCTAAACAGTTTCTTTACAGTAACAATGACATCAAGGTGTGTTGTTTTTGTGAGAATGGTTTGTTTGCTTTTTCTAGTTTTTATTAAGCCACAGTCAAGATTTAAAGTGGCTGAAAATCTCGATTTTTCAAACTTTTCCGGCTGTTGCCATAGCAACCGTGACACATAGCAACGATATTTTGTTTGACATTTGTTTATGGTGTCAAGTACTAAGAGGGTGAAGTTTCATCAAAATCGGTGACCATGCGTGGCAACGAAGTTTAAGTGGTTACAGAGAATGGCTATTAATATGTTAAAAAAAAAGAGAAAAAAATATACCATTTATGCAAAACACAGAGAGTAGAATACAATGATGTCCATTTGCCAAAGCGCTCAGCTGAATTACTTTGACCCCATTTTTCATTTGAGCGGATTTATAAAAAAACATCCACTTTATTTTAATGAAAATATCGTATCCATATTATTGTGCATCATCTACGTTTTAAGTAAACAGAGTTGAACCCATGCAAAGCTGGGATGTACGAAACTGATTCTTCTAATATTTTTTTGCTAATTTGATTTTTTTTATTTTCTGAACACAAATTTTCCTATTTTTCTTTTTTTCAGTGATCGGGAGGTGTAGTTCAAATCTCGGCCGAAACGCCCTAAGTCGATAAAAAATTAGAAGGACTGTTTCTTCGACATGCGCTCGGCACTTGAACTGAAAGTTGGGTGCCCTTTCGGATGTCGCGGCAGACGCTGGCACGATAAAGAACCTTCACTGCTCAATGGCCCTAAGTGCCATGTAAAGTTCTAAATTTTAAGCCTTTCACCGGTATATGGTAACGTTTACATCATACTTTTACTTCACCAAGCGCACCGCAAAAAAAGTTAAAGTTAGTTTTCGGATATGACCTTAAAAACGTAGGTCCCGTGTCACGGTAGGCGTTGCCACGATAAAAACCCTCACTGCTCAATGGCCCTCAGTGCCAGGTATTGGTCAAATTTGAAGCCCTTCATCAGCATACGGTGACGTCTCCATATGAGTAAAAAATTCTCGAGAGGGACGTTAAGCAATATACAATCGATCAATCAATCTTGGAACACTTATTTTTCCGTAATATAATGTGGTCATTACCTTTTTTTTAGCAACCCTCGTATATCATTAAGTTAAAATGAAAAGACTTTTTTTCTTGTCTTCGTCATGATAATTGAAATAAGAATGAACATATTGGATACCAATGCCCTCTTAGAAACATGTGAAAGGCTGGAAACATTGAAATCATGGCCGCATAAAACTTCATCTGAGTGATTTTCTTCAAAGGAACATGAATGTTTTCAAGGATTTTAGTATGATATCTATTTGCCAAAGAGAGCGATGAATTGACTTACCAAAAACCATACCGTCAATTAATTTTATTCATATATAATATTCATAATTTAACCCAAGGGGTTTAAGAAAACAGTTTCCTGGTTCCGACAAAGCGCATAGTCAACAAATGTATAATATTATGGGAAAAGATCTTAGTGGTACAATTCAAAAAAGACGTTTCGGAAAACATCAAATAAAACACTTATCCTTCATTTCACTTTAGATGTTTTCAAGTCATGTGTTACATGTACTTTAAAAAAATATTTTAATTACCAAAAATTCAATACCAAAATATAGTTTAGATATTGTGTAGCAGAATGTGTCAATAACACTGTGCGTACCATTTATGACGGCTTAGTGTGGATTTAAAATTATATGTTCATGTTCGGGGGGGGGGGGGGGGGGGGGGGGGGTTGGCAGGGAAAGAGTTGTGCAATGGGCCGGTGTAACGACGAAAATTGACCCCTGTAGAATATTACCAGGGGGTCATTTTTCTACGTAGATAAATACCCCGGGGAGATTTAGACATGTAAGGTAATTTTTCACCGTGGAAAAATTTTAAGACCCTCAATTCACGACTTCACAAACGTTGAAAAATGACCCCCATTGAAATTTGACCCACTACTTTTTTATACAATAAAAACTTATATTTGTGTCCCCTGTTATTTTTTTTTTATACTTTCAAATGTAAGGAGTGGGTTTTTTTTATGTACTTAACTTAACTACT
>NW_026939182.1:0-9062 GCF_032062105.1 Saccostrea cuccullata | reverse complement strand
CTTCCCTCCCTTCTCTTTCTTTTTTTTTTCCCCTTAACTTCATATGGTAAGCTTAATGAAAACTTATTATGTTTTAGGGCAAAATATGTAATGCTTACCTGCCTCTCTCCCCTCCCTCTCTCTCTCTCTCTTCACAAACTTTTACACTAAGTTTGTATGTTTCAACCATAATTAGCCTTGTTTGATTTTGATTGTACATATATGCATACAGAAGTTTGTATTGTCTGTAATATGTGTGAAAGTTTCAATAATAAAAAAAAAAAAAGAAAAAAAAAAAGAAAACTGAGCTTGAATAATCGCTGAAATATCGGAGTGTCTATGTAAAAAAAAAAAAAATAAAGTCGGACACTATATCACGCCTGTTCAGTCGGGTAAGTAATTGGGTTTTATCAACATGTGCAACATTCGCAGTAACTGATCCAGACCCTTATCTCTTCGTATTTTGCAAAATGTAAATATACACTGCATGAGACAAATAAAAGTAAAAACAATGCAGAAAAAGTGAAAGTGAAAGATGGATCTCATTACGAAGACTGATGGCTGGAGTAGAAGCATATTACAGTACTGTAGTATACTTCTTCCGGAAACCTTTTCCCACACAATGATTTCAGAACATGCGAAATTGTTAGGAAATATATTTAAAACGTAGAAAAACCTGTTGAAAAGGTTGCAAGTTTTCTTTAAAAAAATATTTTTTGAGGGTGGGGGTTGGGGGGGGGGGTATATGGTATACACGTGTACAATGTATAAGAAAGAAAATGATTCTGTGCAACGATTCCGCTAATTCATACATGTCAATGAGTTTAATTATATTTTTAAAACATGTTAAAAGCATCAATAACAATAAATGGTTCTAATAGTACTATTATAATACCGACATCAGGTGAAAAAGAAAAGACATCATGAACATGGGATAACTATCACAGGCACCTAACGTTACCTATTTTTCTTTAAATAAGGAATTATATACCCCTACCTACTAATAAACACAGGGTAAGGGCTATATTGTTTTTTATTAAAAGAAAAATAAGTAAAGTTTGGGCCTGTGATATCAAATTGATAACTCTTTCGCTTTAGGTCTATGATACTAGCGATTAGAGCTTCCTCGTCTGACGTCATAGTTAAGGGAAGTAACTTGAATGCGCGAATTTTTGAAATCGTGTATACCAGAGCATGTTCTTGCGTGCGCATAAGGTATAAAAAATATTATAAGCAGGTAATAGTGAAATCAATGGGAAACTTAAATTATATTTATGCTGTAGAATCAAAAATATGAAATCATTACATTTTCGTAAAGTTTTGTTGTAAGGCTGTAAATACCTTTAAGGTATCTTTTCTAGTAAAATATCCAAATATGAAACAAAATTAATGTTTCACATTCTATGCAGTCTTTTATTTCAAGTTCACTGGGTTTTATCAAATTGGAGTATAAATAGAAGTTATTATTGGTAATTAATTGTACGTTGTCGATATATCTATATGTCGAGTTCTCATCTGGAAGATTTTGAAATATCACAAGAATGTAAAACAATCCGGCTAATAAATGAAGAAAACAAATGTACCGATTCCTGCCAAGACAAAGACATATTTCAGCTTGACTTTTCATGGCTATACATATAGATAAACTCATTTTATAAATTCAAATAAAATTGTCTGACTGTACGTGTCAGTAGCATGAGATACATTTCTTTCAATGATATATGAATTCTATATCCATTACTTTTCATAATTACTAACTTCTGAGGTGATAAATTGAATGAAAATATTTTTGAATGATAAAATTTATATTGCAGAGCGACCATTCATTTACATGTAATTGAGTTGTTCGAATGGGATCTGGATCTATAATAGAACGTCTTCTCAAGCCTAATTCCTCCATCAAAGCTAAGCATTTGTCGCATAAGCTTATAAAATCGTTGCTTAAAATCTACACTAATTAACCATGCTCAATGTCTTTAAATTGAAAGAGAGAAGGCTATTACCACAATAAAAAGAGATATTTTATATGGTACTGACACCCCACCCAAAATTTTCATTATAAAAATGTAATGAGTGTTTGAATTGACCACGTTTAATATATTGATAACATTTAGCCCAAATATAAAAAACAATAATATTTATAATTGAATTGAGAAGTTTATTGAGATATTTAGAACAGTCAGTAATTTAATGATGAAAAGGATGGTTTGCTTCATTCTACATAATCTGTTCAAAATCCTTTACACAAGAAGCATACGTATTTAGTAGGAAGAGCAAAAAGAATCTAAAATAAGTATGAAGACGAGTTTCCTGTTTGTTTGATTTTTGTACAATAGTAATAAACAGACAGGAAGCAGCAAGTGATGACAATATAGGCTAGCATTCACGATACAGCTTACAAGACCCATAAAATCTTAGAGCTAGGTCAAATATCGTGCATAATAAATATCCCTGTTCCCAAGTTATATTTTTTAAGATGTCCAATACAACGGTCATACGAAGAAATAGGTGAAAAATGTCCTCATAATTTTTCATAAAATTTAGTATCAAAATATTTTCATGTGTAAAACTGTTTATTTAATCTCTGTGTAAGGATTCATTCGATGAAATAAGCTTCATGAGAATTTCAAAAATTTTTATGTCTTATCACCTATTAGCATTGAAAAGACAATATTTTCCATTTTAATTTTTTTTCTCTGTGATATCTGTTTGAAAGTTGGGGATGTTATTTCTTGAGAATTCTGCCGGAATGTAAATTAGGCAGGTCGATAGGTCAGCAGCTAAGGAGGTCTAATAAGCATGCAAATCTTGTGCGCATCTGTCTCTGTGTCTGACGCTAAGGGGGCCGAATATGCATGTAAATGTCTTGTGCGGCTGCGTTTGTGTTTGACGTCAGTGTGCGAAGACTATTGAAATTGCCATGGAAGTCCTTGTGTAATATAAATCTATTAGTCTACATATTTAATGTCTAAGTCTACAATTTTATTTCACAATGAAATGGGAATATAAGGAATTAAATCACTGTCTAGTTTTGAGAGTATGCCAGGGGCATCAGCAATAGTGGGAAACAGGGGGTAATTTTAGCATAAAGGGTTTTGCCCACTATTGTTGATACCCTGGCATACTCTCAAAACTAGACAGTGATTCCTTAAGTGTATCATAAAAAACAATTTCATTTATACATATATACAAAGTCTGTAGCCCCCCATCTGTCTCAATTTCAATATTTGAATCTAGATAGACAAATACATACTAGATAGATAAATTTATGCTGATTATGTTATTAAAGAGACATATTGTCATACAGGAAAAAGAGGTTTTTTTTTTAAAAGTCTTTTTCTTAGCTTTATAGTGACATGAACAAAGTTTTTATCTGTCTATCTAGGTAACTCTACAGGTTGTAATAAAAATTTATTTTTTTGTAAGGTTAATCAAAAACGCAGAATTGGTCAAAACTCGATTAATTCAGGATAAGGATATGGAAATAACGAACAGTATTCAATCTCAACGTCCATAAAACAAATATACAAAACAAGAGCAGAGCAAACACGGACCTCCGAAACATCAGAGGTGGGATCAGGTGCCATGGAGGAGTGAGCATCCCCTGCTGACCGGTCACACCCGCCGTGTGCTCATTGTCATAATCAGGAAATAACGGAAAAAATCCGTAGTCAATTCAGTGTATAAATAATGGACTAACAATTGGTATGAAAAACGTCAGTCAGCATTTCATTCAATGATAAATTGTATTTGCTGACAAGGTCATTGTATCGACCATAGAATTTACGAAATGATAACTTTAAACGAGACTGTTGATATTCTTGTTTCATCAACTTGCTTGTCAATAATTTACCTCGTTTAAGAAATTGTTCATACGTAGAGCATGCTCTTGCGTATCGAATCAACTGAGATATAAATACTCCGTATGCAGGTGATGAAGGTATATTGCTGCATAAGTAAGGGAAGTTGACGATAGAAAAGTTAAAGTCATCACGTTTATCATATAGCTTGGTTGTTAGATTACCATTTGTGTCTTTTTCAAGTAAAATATCCAAGTATGAAGCAGGATAAAGCTTTTAAACATCATATTAATAACCGCTTGTTGAACAAATGGAACTCGGAACTTATTTTTATATCTTCAAAGCTGTAATGGATCATCCACAAAGCGAAACATGTCAACAAAGATTGCTTAAAGCTAGCAATACATTAATTATTTTTTGTCAGGTTAATTTGGTTTCTCTAAAAAAAAAGGTTGTAAATTTTTCTTATACAAAAGAAGCGTTAATATGCCTCTCAATGAAAACTCAGTTTTAAAAACGGAAATGATTGCGTCATTGTGAGAGTGGTATCTTCCTGTCAATCGCTGTAGACAACACAGCCGAGTCGTATTATTTAATGTTGCAAATTTCTTGAGGACAAATGTTTAAGAACTGTGTTGTGTTTCAGAGAATGTTCTACTCCATTTGAATACAAGGATTTTTATATGGCAATAACTTGATTTTGACTTTTGTTTACCAGTCGTATTCTACTTCCTCATCATCTGTTTATGCATCATATAAAAAGAGCTGTGCGTAGAGGTCACGATAAAGGTCAGACTTTGTTATATTATATCAAAAAATGGAGATAAGGAAATCATTATTATTTTGTTAATGTATATTTTCTAGATTTTTGAAGAATTGATTCAAGGTGTAAATTGGATGTCATGCTTTGTTATCACGGCAAAACATATGTTGTCTATATCTAGCAAATATATATAACATAAAGCCCAAAACATCATAGTTTTTCAAAAAAAGAAAAAAAATATGCTCCTCATACACAAAATGAACAGATTTCTTTAAATCATAAAATAGTATAATTGAATGATATCCTAAAATTTATTAAGTATCCTTTTGTGCAGACAGATTGTAGAAAGAAAATGTAATTAAGATGAGGAAATTTAGAATACCCCAAGTTTATTGAATTTTAACGGAAACAACAAAAAAGTGTACATTTCTAAGTTGAGATATGGCTCATCATAAATACTGTTTTTGGCGTTCCAGAAAATTCTTTGGAAAAAAATTATTTTTTAAATATATTAAAAAATCGAATCAATCACTCAATAGAGCCATTGAGAAGAGTTCTTTTAGATTAAGTGAGAGTTTGCACTGGTAGTGTATATCATATTTACTGTGTAATAAACAAGCAACCCAGACATTTAAAAGATATAGATAAATTTTGGTCAATATTAGGTAGAACTACACGTATCAAATATACGGAGAAAATAAATAAAACTTCTCAGAAATGTTTGTTCTTCTTATAGACAGAATGTGCTCCTGAATAATTAAAGCTCTGCTTAAAATTTATTTTAATAAATTTTTAAATAATGGGAACGATAGATGGCAAAAATTTAGCTGCAGAACTGTAGCTCTCTGCTTGAGAAAATTTTGATAGATAAAGCAGAGAGCTACAGATCCAAGGGTTGTAAAAACCTTCAATTACGCCAACGATTTTTTGTCGATCACTTTGGGTATTTTTTCTTGTATTTTATACTTTTCCCAGCATTAAATAGGTATTTAAAAATTAATCATTCATTAAACCTCAATTCCTGATAATTTTCTTACCTTTCAACGCTAACAAATGGCTGTTTGTGGTTATGGAGGTCGAAATTGAACTCATTTAAACTGATATTACAAAACTATATACAGGACTGTTTCAGACC
Source organism: Saccostrea cuccullata (assembly GCF_032062105.1). Taxonomy (NCBI): domain Eukaryota; kingdom Metazoa; phylum Mollusca; class Bivalvia; order Ostreida; family Ostreidae; genus Saccostrea; species Saccostrea cuccullata. Next base: position 3,385 of record NW_026939182.1, on the reverse strand, counting down.
GCTAAAAAGTAAATAAATTTTAATAAAATATCAAAAATAAGAGTTAAATATATAATTAATTATAGGATACAATTCTAAAAGCCAGAGAAAGTTTCAACTACACGAAATAAATACCTAGGGTAGTGACAAAAAATCTTCGGCGTTAATCGAAGGTTTATACAACGCTTGGATCTGTAGCTCTCTGCTTTGTCTGTCCGAATTTTCTCAAGCAGAGAGCTACAGTTCTGCAGTTAGCAAAAATTGCAAATGAAAAATTGTGATGAAACCCCCGTTAAGGAGTTTTCATAACAAAAATGTAATTATTTGTCTGTGCTTGAACTGGACTCGAAAAATGATACTTAAAGCCGCTTCACCCGAAACAGGCACATATTATCTTACACAATAAAAGTACGTCATTACATAGATAATATATATAATAATAAATTATAAGATTGATTTATTAGTTTATTACAACAATCCTTACATGGAAAACGCAGATCAAAAACTTCTTATTGACAAACAGTAGTTCCTGACGGAAGTTAAGATCTGTTGTGAAGTCAATTTTGAAAAAAATCAGTTTATCGGATATATCTAATAATGAAGATAATTCAAACCCGAGTATTTTTTTTCTCTTTTAGTAGAAGTCTTAGTCATAATACATCTTTTCAAAATTTAGAAATTAATTGAATATAATGCCTAGTAACTTTTATACTAATATGCATATTTAAAGAATAAAGGAAAAATCAGATATTTTAAATGATTTTTTTAAAGGAGCTAAAATATTGTCCGTGTACAGGTAATATATGTACTTTGTTGTGAAAAAAAAATGTTCGGGTTTGTTCTTCATGAGATAAACATGTAAGCGATAAATTTAATTTTTCGAAGGTGATTTCACGCGATATCAACAATGATCAACATAGGATTATTTTTTGTGTGACATAACAAAAATTATTTTTTTAACTTTTGAATTTTGATATCTTTTAAAAGAAAAGGACTTTGGGGATATAATTTGACAAAAGTTGAAACAATTTATTGACAATTATTTTTCAAGAAGAAAAACGAATATCAATTGTTAGCGATTAGAATCGGACCAAGCGGCTTTAAATATATTGAAGGCATTTGCCTCAAAAATGAGAGACTAATTTTTATCACTGAGTCAAGCATTATCTTATTTTGGTATCACAGGCACATAAAAGTAAAAAACAAATACGGAAAGAATACGATTAAAATATTAAGAAAATAAGTAACTAAATAATGAATTGTTTTCTTTGTTTTATTCTCCGTAATCTATTCACTTTTCTTACGAAGCATATACTATTTGTGATAGGGAGAAGTAGAGGGAAATAAATATTAGCATGAAAAAAATATCTCCTGTTTGTATTACAAAATAATGCTCAGACAGGAAGCAGCAAGAGATGGCAATTTGTAGTCACAATTATGGAACGGCGAAGATGACACATAAAAACTAAGAGCTAGGTTTAATAGCATGTATAATAAATATCCTTGTTATCTATGATTTGAAGATATACCAGTACGACGATGATCATACGAAGAAATATGCCAACGATGTCCTTTGATTATATTTTTAAAATTTAGGATAAAAATATTTTTACATGTAAAACTGCTTATTTTGTCAATGTGTAAAGTACCATTCCGTGAAATAGACCTAGTTCTTTGAAATAATTACCAAAATTTTAAAATCAATCTGAAACACAGTTTAACATAAAACAGTTTCTAATATATACAATGTTTCCATTACAGGCCCTAGGAAGCAATTTCAGTTGGAAGAGGGGGGGGGGGCAGCCATACATATTTACTTGGGAGAGTACCATCAACTATCAAAGGATCCCTGACAGGCAAAAAAAAACTTCAACATAAGATGCTTTTATGGAAGGTTAACAACCATATAGTAGCAATATTTTCTACAGTATATTCTATATAAATACTTGGGACACGCCAAAGTCTGAATAAGGTTTTTCTCGAGTACAATACAAGATAATATAACCTGCTGCTCTGTGACGTCCTTCTACCTCGACTATTATCAGTTTTCAATAAGGACAACCTATCCTTTGTAATACTAAATTTAGACCAAAACCTGTAACCCCTATTTCGCAGTCTAATTGTCAAAACATATTTAATATATTTATTTAAATCAATTAGTTAAAGTGTCTGTTCTAAATTTAATTAAAAGTAATGACAATGGATCATGCTCTTAGGAGAATTAAAAAAAAATCTCATACATAATTCTTTTTCTTGAAAATTTATTATGAAAACTTTACTGAAATGAAATATTGAGAAAACCAACAGTAATCAAGCTCCTATTTAAAGTCTTTTGAAACAATGTAATCGGGAGCGGAGCATACGCAGACCGCGTGTTCCTTCTCATTACTGGAAAAAAGAGAAAACATAATCTATTCAAAATCCTTTACACTTGAAGCATTCATATAAAGTAGAGAGAGTTAGAGAAAATTATAAAGTTTCAAAATATATCTCCTGTTTGCTGTTTACACGATAGTGTCTAGACAGGAAGCAGCAAGTAATGGCAATATATACAAGTGTTATGTGCGACAGCCTGCCTGATTTATAAAAAAAACTTAGAGCTAGGTCGAATATCGTGCATAATAAGTAGCTATAATTTTTTTATGACCTAATACGACGGACACAAGTTAACAAGAACAAAAATGATAAAGAAATAAGTGAACAATGTCCAATTTTTTCGTAAAATTTATATCAAAATAATTTTTAAGTAAAACTGTTCATTTTATCTATACGTGAAGATCTATTTAATGGACCAGTCTTCATGTTAACAATATTAAAATTTAATTTTCTTGTCACCACATAGCATTTAAAAGACATTGTAACATAAATTACAAGGTCTTTAGCACCCTAACTTTCTCTATATCAATAATTGTATCTAGATAGACAAATACATACTAGATAGATACATTTATGCATAATAAGTTATTAACGAGGTTTATATTTATACAAATTTTCAGTAAAAATATATTTTCCTTTCTTAGCTGTATGATGACATTAATAAGAAGGATATGGAGATTACGAACAGTATTCAATCTCAAAGTCCATAAATCAATAATACAAAATAGACTTCAGAGGTGGGATAAGGTGCCATGGAGGAGTGAGCATCCCCTGCCGACCGATCACACCCACCGTGTTCTTCTTTTCATGATCAGGAATTAGCGGAAAAAAATCCGTCGTCAATTCAGTGTATAAATAATGGACTAACAATTGGTACAAAAAACGTCACTCAGCATTTTACTCAGTGATAAATTGTATTTGCTGACAAGGTCATTGTATCGACCATAGAACTTACGAAATGATGACTTTAAACGATACAGCTAATATTCTTGTTTCATCAACTTGCTTGTCAATAATTTACCTCGTTTTA
>NW_026939181.1:0-9017 GCF_032062105.1 Saccostrea cuccullata | reverse complement strand
ATGGCTTAAATCATGGAGAGTGTGTTATGGCCTTGAATCAAGGTCATTTAGGATAAGATCTTTTGACTGGATGCATTGTTTGAAAAAAACATGTTGAATTTGTCAATACAGTAGCACACAAATGGGGTATGCTCATCACCATCTTGTGTCATGGTGTGACCCAAGGTCATTTTGACAAGGTCAAGGTCCAAAAATTCCTTTACTACCCTTTTTTAATAGTAAAACATAATAAGATGATATCTACCCTTAAAAGATTGCTTTATCATTGGAAGTGGCATTTGACTCAAGGTCATTTCTCTCTGTCCGTAGCTCCAGAAGACCACCATTGCTTTGCAACGAGCTCGGCTCTAGTTATTTTTATATCCATTAAAATCAGTTTAACTACCATTGAAATCAATATTTTAATCACTTTTTAAATCTAAATGTTAATCACTATTGAAATATTTATTTTAGAAGTAAACATCAGTTCAACAGTGGTTGCAACTATGTAATTGGTATTAAAATGCACTCTAACCCACTATTGAAATAATTCTTTCAATAATGGTCCTATTTCAATAGTGAATGCATACTTTGTCTGTAATTGAAATGCACCCAACCACTATTGAAAGAATAATTTTAATAGTGGTTTTTTCAATAGTGGCTGCATACTTTGTTAGTTAATAAAATGTACTCTCAACCACTATTGAAATAATTATATCAAAGTGGTCGTATTTCAATAGTGATAGAAACCTATGGTCATTATTGAAATACACTCTCACCTATATTGAAATAATTATTCTGATAGTGGTTGTATTTCAATAGTGGTAATTACCTATGTTTGGTATTGAAATGCACTCTAACCCACTATTGATATAATTATTTCAAAAGTGGTCGTTATTTCAATAGTGTTTGCAACAAAACTGGATTACAAAAAATATATTAATGAAATATATGAAAGGTTGCCCCAGAAAAGCGCAATCATTTGCAATATTTTTTGATTTACTGATATTATAAAGTTAAAGATTGGATGCATTAAATAACGTTTAAAAAATCCCAGAAATTTCGGTAAATGATCTCTATAAATAAGATTTTTCTCTTTGGTAAACAAACCATTCTAAATATAGTTGCCGGTGCATGTAACACGACACGTCAAAATGTAGCTTGGAAACTTTTGACTTTCTTTTAAAAATCGTTCTACTTGTAATATCTATACGAATCATAAATAAGATTTTGTATTTGATTTCCTTTTTTTTAGGAGCTATCCATTTCATACGAACCAAAGTTATTAATATTTTTTTTTTTTTGGCAATATCCCAACCCAGACATCCAGCTCTTTCGGTTTGGCATCATATTTGTTTGTCATCAAAACATTTCATTAATCGGATAATTAGTCCAATCATCTTTTAACTCCTTTCCCATTTATAAACCTACTATCGGTACATGTTTTTGTTCGCTATCTCGATATCCTTCATGTTTTGGTCAAAAATTGCCGTGCCCCTATAAGCTACAACTATATTTTTTACTCTTTAAATGCAATTTATTGATGCATTTTGCTTTGCAACCTTATTTTATTAAGCCAAAATGCCAAAAATATATACCAACATTTTGTCAAACATAATATTTTTGGTCGTTTAGTTAATGAAATTTCATAAAGATGGTGAATTTCTGGGACAAACCTCGTAGATAACGAACAAAAAACAAGCTCAAAATTCATTCATATAAAACAAACCAGGAGTAGTTCAAAACTTTAGACAATTTATCAAAAATATACGACAATAATTTATGTTTTTTGAAAACTTACGATAATAATAGTTTTCACACAAAAATTTCAAAAGTTGAGGGAGCAAAATCGGTCGAAATTTTTAAATTTACCAATTCTTATATATTCTGAATCCAATTTTATTGTAAAAATAGAACATCAAAAAGAAAATTACACACTAAATCAAACTTTTAAGAGCATTGTACAATAAAATTTTATATCCCCCCTATTCATTGCCAAAAAAAAATTAAATGAAATACATTACAAAATACTAACGATGTAAGTTTCACTTAAATTTTTTTGGGCCTACTATAACGTCCACTTGTGATTGTGGGGTCAGATTTAAAGCTTTCCTGTTCCGAAGTCGATTGCATTATAATTTGTTGCCAAACATTTTTGTTTTGCTGACAAATCTTGAGAACAATCTGTTATTCTTAATTTCATTATTTTTTAGAGAATCATGAAGCATTTTGAGATCGTTACTAGGAACGAAAATTGCAGTAAAATCTTAAGATTTAAAAAATAAATAAAGATGCATACGTGAAAGCACTGAAGCTTTTTCGTAATGAAGTCTATGGAGATAACATACAAATCCATTAAACATTACAAAATAGGAACTGAGCAAACATGGATCTCAAATTAGTGGGATCAGGTGATTAAGCATTCCCTGTCACACGTCACACCGTCGTGTGTTCCTTGTCATGTTCGGGGGAAAAAAAAAATCCGTCGGTAGCTCGGGTGTCAGTTTATGTATATACTGATATACATATTAGCAGTCAGATGAAAACTGTCATTAAGCATTTGACATACTGAGAAATTGTACTTACTAACAAGGAAGACCATAGAACTAACGAAATGATGACTCTAAACTAGACTGCTGATAATCTTGATTCATCATTTTTTTATCAATAACTGGCCTCATTTTAGAAATTGTTCAAACGTATAGAAAAAATAATATATACTGTTCCGTATCGAATCTAATAAAGATGTTAACTCCGTAAGCAGGAAAAGAGAGAATCTTGCGATAAGTAAGAGAAGTTAACGATTGAACAGTTAAATATTTTTTTCATAACTGAGTTGGAAGGTAACTATTAACTTTTTTTTTCTTAAAATTAAACAGGTGTGTCGGAATTTAATATTTTGTATTCCAAGCTCACCAAGGTATACCTAGTCGTCATGAGAATGTACATACATAACTATTGTTAAATGAAAATGCGTCGTCGATTTATCTTTGGAAGGCCACTTAAAGGGTTTTTTTTCTCCCGTTTAGGTTTTTGTATAAAATCTGCTTCATATGAATATAAAATAGGTGTGCTAATACAGGGCCAATCGATACTATGGGATTTTCAATAGATTGTTTAAAGATCTCGTTTTCCGAAAAAATTGTATAGAAAAGCATTCAGAAACCTGATCATCTTTTTAGTATCAACTTAAGAGTACTTGTGTGAATACTATATTGTTTTTGAGGATTAAAAGAAACTTGGTAAAACATTTTTGAAACCCCCATTGTATCTTTGTTTGCAGGAAATTTTTATGAAGTTCCAATCCAAATGGACATAGAAATTCATTTTGTTTGCAGGAATTTTTATGAAGTTCCGAATCTAAATAGACATAGAAATTATTTTTGGGTTTTTTGGGGGTGTTAAAAAAAACTAAAGCTGGCATTTAATTTTGCAAATTGTTAGAGATTTTAAAATTAAAATATAACGCTTAAAAGATATTTTGTGAAAAGAGCTGGACCTTTATAGCATATTGTTGTAAAATCATAAAAATATCTTTAAAAAAAAAACAGCAGCAATTATCATGAAAGATATTACAAGGGGCGTTTGAAAAGTTCTAGAACTGTTTGCTTGAATATTGCCTTTTACAAAAGTTGATAAATTTGGTTTATTGAAAAGAGCAGGGGAATTTGTACGTAGTTCTATGTCACTTTTTTTTATGACGTAATGGCTCCAAAAATGACTTCAAAATCTTAAATGTTCAGCATACGGAAAAGTTGCGATTTTCGTTTACATAAAAAATCGAAAAATGCTGTTAAAGGCTTCTTTGAAAAGTTTTTTTAAAAGGGAAAAGTCCATTGCTGGACGAAAATGTGCTTCGAATCCCATGATTTACTGATAATATTTGAAAACTAACCGAGCTCGTTGCAAAGCAACGAATAGGTCTTTTTGGACTGGATAAGAAGACGTAACCTTGAGTCTAGGTCAAGCCACATTCTAAAGTTCTACAAGTGAAAATTTAAACTTTTTAAAGAGAAGCAACTTGCAATGCTTAACCAGGAAAAAGACTGTAAAGGAATATATGTGACCTTGAACTTTCCAAGTGACCTTGAACTCTCCAAATGACCTTGATCTAAGCAATGACTAGCTCTCGTTATAAAAATATTATCCATGTGTTCCCTCGGGAAAATTTCAAACATTTTATTTAGATATTTTTTTGTCCATGCATCCAACCAAAAACATCTTATATTTGGGGATTTAAAAGTAAAGGTACGTCCCACCCTGCATTATATCAGCAATGTTTCACTAGTAGAAAAATGGTAGCGAATTTACAGTTTCTGTCACAACGACTGTCCTGACTGGATATGTTCAGCCATGAGTTTTTTTCTGACTATAATCGAGGCAAAATGATTCATTGGGTTCAACAAAATGTCGAGACTATAGCTCTACTTGTTTGAACTTATAACAAAGGAAGAGAAAACTAGCCATTGCCATCAGACCAAAACTGTAGAAGGAGTAGCGTTTTAAAGGAATTTCACATAAATTTCTATTTTTTGTAATCATGACAACCCGTTCATCGAAATCAAAAACGATGCACTTAATTTGATACATTGAAGTCTACTTGTGTGTCCAGTTATATTGAAATCAAACTAAAACTGTAGGAGGAGTAGCATTTTTAAGGAATTATATACAGAAATTTCTATTTTTAGTAACCATGGCAACACCGTTCATCGAAATCAAAAACGGATGCACGATATTTTGTATCTTAGTGAAGGCTACTTATGTGTAAGCAATATTGAATTCAGACAAAAACTGTTGAAGACGTCGCATTTTAAAGCATTCAAAGACCGATGCACTATACTATGTATCTTAGAGATGTGTACTTGTGTGCCAAGTTAAATTGAAATCTGACCAAAACGGTAGGAAGAGTAGTATTTTGAAAAATTGTTTATAGACAGACAGACTGCTAGACAGACGAACGGAGGAAACACTTTACTATCGAATCCCACAGACAGGTGGGACAGATATTTATATATCGAAAATAACCAAATTAAATAAAGACATCATTTTTAAAGCATTAAATTGTAGCAAAAAAAGAAAATATCAATGGATGCAACACTTTTAGACGAGGGAAGAGTTGAACCTCTCATAAATACGGTACACATGTATCAGATCATTGCACGTCGGAAATTAAAATGACACATATTATTTTTTTTCTTTGTATAACTTCCCCCCCCCCCCCTAATTTTTTAAAAAAATGTTTGTACAATAAAAAATGGTTACTTTTCATAAAGACTACGACGTTTCTTTCATTTTCAAGAACCGTATAATAGCGAGTGCAGCGAGCTCAATGAATAACGTGTAAGAAAAGAAGTTCGGAATTGTACACACGTAAAGCAAATTTTGTTGTGCAACATTCCCAGAGTCCTTTACTACCCAATGTCCTTTGCGCGAATAAATAAACAAAAAATAACACAAGTAACAGCTTTTTAAAAAGCTTGGCTGACTATGTCATCAATATCTATAAATCTATGAGCATGATAAACTATTAACGTTTACATTTGGGGGGGGGGGGTTAAATTATTTCACTGGAGTAAATTATGGAGATGTTGCACAAAACATAAACCATATATAATACTGTTTGTATCTCAAATAAAAAATGAAATCATGATCATGTCCCGCTGAGATTCAACCCGGGACAAAAGATGAACACCTCTGTCCGCAAGTCTAAAATGGTTTTAAAGGGTGACGTAAATAAGGAAAAACATTAGATTAATGCTTGAAAGCATGGCTACATATAAAGGTGGCAGCTGAAAATATGATAACTACAAAAAATTTGGGGGTCAACAATTATGACTGACTGTAAATATGATTAATAGTTTCTTGGGTATGCCAAAGTATCAAAGATTGTTGGAAACGTGGAAAAATAATTAAAGCTTTAAATGACCCAAAAATTTACGGCGATATATGAATGCCATGGTGCGGATTCAGGAAGTTTTTCCAGAGATGAGGGATCAACATAAAATGTTTTATTACTTTAAAAGATGTAATTTAACTCACTTCACAATGTCACCGAATTGTTTGTTTGTTTGTTTTTTTTCCCAAAACTCGACCAGGATTCGACAAAAAAGAACAGACTTTACATAATTCATGCAGTTTTATTTTTATTCAATAGAATAGTCCCGAAAAAAGGGGGCAAAAACCTACACGTGACATTTTGGGCGAAATAAAAGCGTCACCCCTTACCTAGAAGACAAATGGACTAATCCAGTAGTATAAAACGCAGAAAAAAAAGGTCAAACGGACATATATCCGTATAAGAACTCGCATGAAATTAAATTGTAGCAAAAGGCTAAGAAAATAAATACTTCAATGTATTGTATTAGCAATAAGTTTATTTTTCTGCTAACAGAATAGATAACTGTTGTTGCTGAAATGCATGTAACAAATCCGATGATAATCAGCATGCACAAAATTTTGCTGGCTAACTGTGACCTCGTACATATGTACTAGCGTACTCTGTTTAGTAGGACCGGTTTTTTAGTGGGTGGCTCAGTACAACTCTCCTGTCTGTTATTTTTTTTTTTTCAGCTATACTGTGTATGAAGTTTGATTATTTTTAAAAATATCTTGGTTAGTTTGTTTGAAACTAGCTTTGAACTTAGCTAAAGGCAAAGGGTGAACCAGGCAAAGTGTGACGGAAGGAGATAAGGCAGGATGGAAGTTACGACATGACAAACATTATATCCCAAGCCATATTCATGGCGGGGCATAGAATGATTATTGGTTTACATAAAAAAATAGGTTGTGACTTTCTTTCGGAATTCAACACCAGCCTTAATCTACATGTATACGCATGTACAAAAACAAATCAACCAACTAACATTCTCGGTTCAGAAGGAAAACATTGTATTTCATTTTAAACATGTTAGAGGGGGGGTACTTATAGTGATGGAGGAAATTTAAAACGTGTCGGTATGAAACATGAAAGATTATTTTTGGAATGTTTGTATACAAAAGCTGGCTTTCTTTGAACTAAATTAGAATTTATTGAAATATTTAAAAATAATTCTTTGGGACGCCGTGATATATTTGGTAGTCTCTGTAATAACTGTTCGGATATAGCACAGGCCTTTAATCCCTTAAAAAAAAAAATTTAGGTGTTGGAATAAAAATACACACAATTTTTTTTAAGCGATCTAAAGGCCATTTGTAATTATCGGAGTACACAATGGATTTTCATATATGCCCACTGTTCTCTGCAACCACGTGCTTGTAAACGAGGACCGGGCAACACAACTTTAGACACAAAGTACAAAATTTTTTTTATTATTTATAAAAAATTTTATTATAAATTACTTTTTATGTTCAATGTTTATTTAATCTTTAAAAAAATGATACCCCGGTAAATGGAGAAACAAAAGAGTGATCATGGTAAAAATAAATCGTACATATACAATATTACCTATCACTATCCATCACTAATTATAATTATTTGCCGAAGCCCCTTCTCAATTACAATTGAAATAAAATACATTAACAAGAAAAGTTTTTTTTTATTTTTTGAAGCAAATCGAACGAGCATTCCAGAAATCTTCTGCACAAATTTTGTAAGGAGAAAAAAGAATAATAATAATAAAGGAAAAAAAGAAACATAAGAATAATAGAAGGGTTTTCCCCGAAGACGGAAGACCCTAACTAGATGAATCTTTTGCAGCAACGAGTAGGTTTCCGTTGAATTTCTCGATAAGATGAGATGTGATTTTGACTGAGATATTGTTTAAAGAGAATGACATTGATTTTCCCTCCTTAATGTTACAGTTTCTCATTTTTATCACGATATTCTGAACATCTTTTGTTTGATAAGGCTCATGAAAATACTCCCAGCCCTCTTTTGAACATAAAGCATAAAAAATATAGCATTTTGGTCCCTTGCCACCCCTAATTACCTAACCAGGGCTCGAGCTGTGATTCGACATTGTCGCCAATTGCGAATTTTTCAAAAAGAATGGCGAAAAGAAATTCATAAGTGGCGAAAATGAATTTTTGTGATGTACCATGTCCTGGTTAGCCCCTTTGTTTATTCAATGTATACAGATAAGTCCCATTGTTTATTTAATGCAGCAGAGGTGTGAAAACTGTGCCTACACGTCCGCTTAGCGAACCGCGACTAGGTAACTAGCCTGGAGCAATAAAGGGTAACAAAATTGCTTGAAAAATATAATTTGGATTAAACAAGGGGGGATAAAGTGTTATTAGGAGATGAAGTTAGTAAATAAAAGATTTTTATCAACAAAATCTGGATCTATGTAGATCGTTTTTTAAAACCGAAAGTAGGGAAACATGACGAAAATTGTAAAGAATGGCTTCAAATTTTACCTAATGAAAATTGAAAAATGTGTACATTATACCATAAACTGACAAAGAGTGAAAATAAATTCGTTTGGAAACAGAATTATCTTAGTAAATTACACTGAATTATTTATGAGCTTGCATATTAAACCCTGGATTCCAAGTTGCTAAAATAAAGTCAAGTTTTAAACCTAATTTTCATTAATTCTTTATTACAATATACTTCTTTTCACAATTAATTAATGAAATAATGAAAATTCCCATTAAAAAAAATTTTGTCATATATTTTTACAGGTCTGTAGCACCCCCCCTTCCCAGGCGAAAAAAATATAAACAAGAAGACATTTTCTGTCAAGAGTTGGCTATATCAATTCAATTTCAAATTATTTGTATAATTCCAACATTAGTTTTTTTTTTTTAAGGATACTACCATAACTTTAAAAAAACAATTTTAAAACAGTGTCTGTAATAAACATAATTAAAAAATTGAATATCAAAAGTGTATTGCATTGTTGAGAAATCAGATGTAAATATGCCTTTCCTTTTGTCGCGAAAAGTGGCGAAAAAAATTTTCGGTCCAGTGGGAGCCCTGTACCTAACATATATCAAAATATAATCATATATTGCTCCAAATCGTAAAGATGAAAATTTTGCCCAAGTAATGTATAACAAAATATTGATCATTAGTGAGTTATAGATAAAAGAAT
>NW_026939180.1:0-9155 GCF_032062105.1 Saccostrea cuccullata | reverse complement strand
AACATTTATTGCGAAAGGGGTCATAACTCCTTGAGACGTCAAGGTTCATATACGCAGGGTCAACTGCGAAAATCATTTACGAAGTACATTCTTTTGGTCTATAAATCTTTTCGATAAATCTTGAAACTCAAAAACATGCGGCGGAAAAATAATAAAAAAAAAAGAATAATAATAAACAGAAGAATATCAATAGGTCTTTCCACAGAAAGGTGGAAAGACCTAAAAAGAATAATAAACAGAAGAATTTCAATAGGTCTTTCCACAGAAAGGTGGAAAGACCTAATTAGTATATAAATGTTAGCTTACATTAAGTTAATAGAGAGAAATATTGTCTCTGTCAATGTCAAAAGTTTGATATTGCAAATCTTTAAATATAGCCCTCTATACTCAAACAATGGACAAAGAATGACCATAAAAACAACAACTTTTGGAGGGAGAATAAGTAAACAAATAAAACACAACCTTACAAAGTCCAAGCCAATGAAAACAATATATACATGTACTTCCAACTAAAGACCAGAACCTTAAAAACTCGAAGCAAAATTAATTAATTAGGTATAGGTGCTACCTGTTCTACCTGGGTGACCTTTAAATATTCTGTAGCAATGCATTTATTTTCAAATTAAAAACATGAAATATATTACAGATTTATTAAATAAATTGATAAATCTGATACTGTATCATAATCAAAATGACAATTCTATAAACATACAGTATATTCATAAAATCACAATACATTCTTACAATGTATACATACTTTGAAAGAGTTATTCCGCTTTTCACAGCATATAAAAATCCACATTTATACTTGTAAAATTCTTGAGCATATATAAATTGTTTAACATTCATTATTACAATCATTAATTGAATTCTAAGTCCACTTCTTAATTAGGAATTACATAAAAATGATAAGTACATTTGTAAGAAATATTAAATGTACCTGTTTATGGAACATTTGAATTACATTACTAACACAGTATCATTGTTTAAACTGTAATAAATAAATAAAATAATATCATTCACTTTCAACTCTTACAAACTCAATATTTCCTCAGTTTATTGATTTCAGATAAATCACACACTTTGAAATATATTTCATTATTAAGAAGTAAATAAGTTACTAACAGATTAGCAACTGGTAACTATATAGGTCACATATCTTTAATAAGTGTCTTAACTTGAAATATTTTGTATTTATCATGTATATGTATAACTTTACACCTTCAATTGTTATGTTGGCAATTACTAATTTAATTATTGTATATATTACAGGGAGAGGTTTTTAAAGTTGCAAGAACTTGTAACTAATCCCATGGTATAAATTATACAATAAAATATGTTAATATATATATATATATATATATATATATATATATATATATATATATATATATATATATATATATATATATATATATATATAGTTGAAAATAGTTCACAGTCGATGTCACACAGGTGAAAATAATTATAAAAGAAAAAGAAAATGAAGTTTCCAAATTTCATTTAACACAAGCGCTTTCTGGATCTCATAATCCGTCTTCAGGTGTACATAAATTGAACTGATTGTTTTGCTTAGTAACGTTAACTATGACGTCATGACGTCATGAGAGTCTTTGCAGGGAAGGAAGTAATCTATGACGTCATAGTATGGCTACGTTACGTAAAAGTTAGGGAAAATCAAATTGGACAATAATGGACAATACATCACATATTTTTCAGTCTCAATAAACAAAGTAAACAGAAATTCTAATTGATGATATATAAAATTAGGTAATTTCTCAATGTTAATGTTTGTTCAGTTTTGGTGAAAAAAGATTTATGAAGTAGTTTTCTTTTGCTAATCTCATTGCAGTGGAATCGTTCCTAAGTTTATAAAAGGGGAACACACAGTAGTTTCCTTGTGAGCAAATATCGAAATGTTCACTGCATGGCGTGTTTCTTAGGCTCGGATTGTTAATTTGTTGGCGATGTACGCGCATGCGGGCGGTTAATTGGGTCCCGGTCTGGCCGATGTATTCCTCTCCGCAGTTGTTACATGTAATACAATAAAGGAGGTTTTTGCTCTTACAGGTCATATTTTCATTCACAAGAAATGTTTTTCCACACTTGAAAATAATAGAGGATCCTGTTCGTAGGTTAGGACAGGTACCGCATCTCGGATCACCGCATCTTGTTACGGAATATTGTTCTGGAGTCATAGATTACTTCCTTCCCTGCAAAGACTCTCATGACGTCATGACGTCATAGTTAACGTTACTAAGCAAAACAATCAGTTCAATTTATGTACACCTGAAGACGGATTATGAGATCCAGAAAGCGCTTGTGTTAAATGAAATTTGGAAACTTCATTTTCTTTTTCTTTTTCTTTTATAATTATATATATATATATATATATATATATATATATATATATATATATATATATATATATATATAGGTCACAAATTAAGTTTTTAAGAAATGTAGATGAATCTAGGAAATGTGTCTTTCCAGTCTGGAATCAATAAGCTGAATAATGTCTGTCTGTTGTCCAGAATTTGGAGGTGAAAGTCTTGACCAATAGGATTTAAGGAGGCTAGGGGGTCAACAAATTATTTTTTTTATTAACCACCAGATATAACTTAAATTTTGGGATATGATATTATCTTAATTTAAGCTGTCAACTATCATTTGGCGAAGAAAAATTTCATAACTTTTAGTTTTAAAATTTGATCATTTTGTTAGATATTTATACAGAGCTCTTCTTCTAAAGGAGATCAAAATAGTCTAAAAATGGCCACGACCACTCAGCCTCTTTAAGGAAATTGAATTCTACTCAGCTTATTACAGGTGTAGAAATAGAAAAGGAGTCTAAAGTTTTAGCTGATTGTTTATTTTATTTCATTTAGTTTGTCCTATTTAAGAAATAAGGTATCATTTTTTGAGTTTTATTCGGATGTAAAAATGGGGTGGTCACGTGATCAAATCTCATAAAGCCCGAAGGGCAATTATGTCTGTCAAATCTGTCTGTCTTTCTCAGTCTAACTGTCCATCGATCCTCTTCATCAGTAGGCATATTCAATATCATAAAAATATAGTTGATAATTGTACTTCGCCTATTTGTCTTAATATCCACAAACTCGCACACGATATATTACTTGTTTTTATTTTTCATAATTGTTTAAATCTACATCTCTGTATTTAGTTGTAAAATTCATAATGTCGAGATTAATAAATTGGGTAAATATTCAAAAATGCGTACATTTTTGAAGTTTCACTCTGAAATTATTCTATGAACTAGCTGTCTGAGTATGTATATTTAATGTTGTTTTTTTTTTTACATTGTTAACCAAGTAACTGTACTGATTGAATTATGTACAAATTTCCATTGTAGTATTTCATATACATACATTTTGAATATTAATAAGTCTGATTTTTATAGGATATTAGACCACAGGACCCTGACCATGTGCCTCAACCTAATATACCCACGACCAATATGACCAGTACTAGTGATCATCTAATGGAAGCTTTGGAGGTAATCATTAAATTATCAAAGGCATGGAACTTAAAAATATTTGTAATAAAAAATGGGAAATCTAAGAAAGGAAATAACTCTCTGTTTCATAAATAAGTTATATGTTCAAATGACATTTTTCAGATTGACAATGTTGTCTTAGAAGAGGTTGAACTGGACATGCAAGAGGTACGTCATTACCGTATATGTTTTAAATTTACCAATAGCCTATGGCTCATGTGATGAGAATTTGTCTGTTGTCCACAATCTCATTGTGATAAATCAAACTTTACACTTTCAACTTGTTATCTGAAACACTTTGCTGATTTAAAATAAATAATCCTTTCACAGAGTATTGCTGGGTTCAATGAAAAGTGTTCTCTTGTATTTCAAATTATAAATTTTGCATAGAGATCAATTTTAACAGTCTTGGGGATAATTTAATATTTATCTATGAATTTCTGTGGACTATACAATAATATTTCTTACTTTTTTTTCAAGTATACCATTTTATTTTAACTAAACCAAGGTCTTTCATAAGGGGAGATAATCAAAATATTTTGTAGACTCGTTTAAGTATTATAGGAATCACTTAAACTCATAAACATTAAAAGCTGTTGAAGGCATAGCTTCCAAAATAGTGTATGGAGGTTTTGTATTATTTTTAAGGACTCTCTCTACACCAGTGTAAAATGTTTTTTGGACATGGAGGAAAATATATTGGGTATAGGTGTTAACATTGAGCTTATAATAGCCATTCTCTGTAAGCATTTAAACTCTTATATAGGGAGTGTGGCACGCATGGTCTTGGATTTTTACGAAACTTGGCATACATTCCTATATTGATGTATGTAACTAAAATTCATAATAAAATGGTTGTTATGGTCCATGGTTACCATGGCAACCAACATACATTTTTCATGGCCTAAAAATTGCTAAATTTTGATGAAAAATGACACTTTTTTGACTTATTATGAGTATTCAATCGAACAAGCTATTAACATGATTTTACCTTTTTGCCAAAATACATAATTTTACAGTGCTTTAGAAAAAATTTTGTATTTCAGTAACTTTACCTCATAGAAAAAATACCCCTCGTTTATAGGTAGGATTTTTCTTGGGGAAAATTATAGATTTTAGGCTCTTTTGAAAAGCCTGGTATAAATTTTTGCGGATAGTTGGGAGAAAATGAATACATGGGTTTGAAAGTCCATATATAGTTCTTATATAAACTACAAAGAACTACTTGGTTTTCATATTTAGTTTTCTTGTTACCATGGTTACAAACTTATGCTTTTTTTAAAATCCTAGAAAAGTACAATACGTAGATACAATCATGATCCATATAATTGTCTGAGTATTTTAAAATGGATTAAAACAAATTTAGATATATTGTAAACAAGAGCAAAAACAAAGAGAAAAAAATGAATTTTCATGACTAAGGGTCAAAGGTCAAGGTCAAAATGGCAGATTTAGATAGATATTTAAGGAAACTAAACAACATTTTTCTGTGTCATAACTAATACTTGTGTTTTAAACAACAAATGTAGAAACAAAATTACAGTTCTGGCCAACAATAACTAGCATCATATGAATGTATGCCCATACGGACAGAAGGTCAAAGCTCAAGGTCAGAGTGGTATATAAAGAACTACGCACGCTAAATCTCAATTCCCGCCTACATTTTGCGACCATTTTATTCAATATTAATGGCCATAAAATCTTTGTTTTATACAAAAACCAGTGCAAATTTAGCCATAAAATCTTTTGTTTTATACAAAAAACAGTGCAACGGTATTTGATTCATTACTTAATACCAGTGCTAAATAGTACTTTATCCCTTTTTCCAATTCCTGAGTTAAAGGGGAGGGGGGGAGGGGGGGGGGGAGGAGTCGATGATATTTTCCATTGAAATTGGACTTTCAAGCATCACCATACATGTATTTTGAAAAAAATATTGGATTTATATAAATTTTCCACATATTTTTTCTCATGTTTTACACAAAGAAGTAAAACATGTATATATTAATAAAATACACTGTTTAAGCTGTAAATCACTTTGAAACTGGGGGAAAATAGGCATTTATTTTCGTCTTTTGTCTATAAAAATATGCCCCCCCCCTTCTGTCTGTTTTAACATTTTATTATAGTGGGATATCTTAAGAAGCCTACGATCTTTTTTCAATTTGAGTTTATATCACAACTCGCTTTAGCGTAAAAAGACCCCTATTTATTTCTAGGTCAAGAGGTCAAAGTAAAAAAAAAATTGTTTATATGTAAACCTCTCATTTCCGAGCGATATCTCAAAAAAGCATTTAGGTAAGCTTTTATATCATAACCCCCTTTGGTCCCGCCCGCCCTCTTTAAGTGTCCCATCCCCTACCCCCATCACACTGACACCCCCCCCCCATCCCACTCCTCTTAATCTACACAAGTTCTTATCTCCTTAACAAGGGGACACATATTCTTGTGCCCTGTTCACACGGAGAGTTTAATTCGAATTAAACGTAAGTTTACTGCGAATTAGCTTCGCTTAGCGTTCACACGGAGAATTTAATGCGAATTAGTTTACTTCGCCTTAGTTTACTGCGCATTAAATTACTTCGCATTAGATCCGTGTGAACGCTAAGCGAAGCTAATTCGAATTAAATTTTGGGGCATGCGTTATGGCAAAATTAAGTCAAGTGCGTCATGTCGGTGGTCAGCTTTAAGTATTTGTGCTATTTTTGAGTGAAAAACTAAGAAAGAATGTGTTAATCACTAAAATATGTCTCCAGACACTGTGACATTATGTCAAATGCATCTGCTTTTGCATAAGGTGACGTGATTTGTAAATGACGTCATAATAGCCTTACTGATGCCTGTTCGTCGAAGTAAAATTTTAATTCGCATTAGTTTACTTCGCATTAGCTGTCGTGTGAACGCAATTTAATTCGCATTAGTTTGATTCGCATTAGTTTGCTTCGCATTAATTTACTGCGAATTAAACTTGTCGTGTGAACAGGGCATTGAATTAGTTTGTTAATAATGCATTTATACTCGGGTATTCGGAATACTGACATTGTAATGTTGTATCCTGACCTCTATTCCGTATATTAAATGTATTTTATTGAAACTGGTATTACATTCTCCCTTTAGCTTGATGCATAATGGGAAAATGCTTATAAAGTACGGTTTTCAGGTTTTTTTTTTAAATATAAAAGTAGGCAATTAAGAATATTAAACGACTATACACTTTCCATATTCTTGTACGTAAAGAATTCATTGTGCTTCAAGCATGTAAAGACACTCTTTTGTTGTTTTAGTAAACTAATTCTTTCCTCCTAAAATTTACATTTTTTAAAACCATATTTAACAATCCGAACTTTTCAAGTGACAGTCAAAATGTGTTTTCCAGTGACTTTTTTTTTCAGAGAAGTTGATGGAAAATTCTAATTTACTTTTCAATATCATTCTTTAAAAAAAATGAGATTTTAGAGATGTTGATGGCAAAATATTTCAACTCAAATATGCCTGGATCTACCAAAGTTAAATCAATATCAATCTGTTGTAAAATCTGCTGGACCTGTTCAAATAATCTGCTTTTGTGCTTTTGTAATTAATTTTTTTTTTGGGGGGGGGGGGGTCAGAAAATTATTTTCATCATTAATAAAATATTGCTAGATAGATCTTATATTAATTGTACTGCTTTTAGGTTAAATCATTATGTATCTTAGTCCAGAGAACCGTTAACTTTAAATCTGATTCACAGAAAATTTGCATTTCTATGTAACTCCCCCAATCATCACAAGTATATTTTTGACTGGTTAACAAAACATTTTTATACTTGTTTATCCTGTTTAAAAACTACATAATATGACTGCGTTTACTATGGGTTAGGGGACGACCTTTGATCCGGGGGGGGGGGGGAGGGGACAATTTTTTTCAAGTTGGTTTATTTATTAATTTTCTTTCTAACAGATAAAAAGTCTGAAGAGCAAAAAAAAAAATAAATAAAATGCCCAAACTCTTTTTCGTTCTGGAAAGGGGGGGGACTTATATCGGTAACAATTTTATAACCCATATATAATATGTATAACTATTACATGTATACTATGGGTTTCAAAAATTATTACCGGTACTGAAATAATGACCCGTGGATGGGAATTGTAGCTATTATTCAGTACAGATATTTCCTGTGCTATGTACAGTGTAGTCTTGTACATTTCACCATTTTTCACATGAGCAAAATTATTCTTTTGCATGTATGAAATAAACAGAGACTAAAATTTGTATGCACATGAAATAAACAGGAAAAACAGTTGATTTTACTTGAATTCCAGGATATACAGAGCTGTATGTGTATGCTGACAATAAGTAAATAACTTCCAGTCATTTTTGTACAATGATTTTTTTTTATCTTTCTCACTGAAGAGCTCACAATCATCAAAGGGAGATAATTCAATTTCAAAGTTAATGTCTGCTATTTTAATCAAATATTTCTCATATTTATAGAGAGAATACCAACAAGGTTTTAACATGCCTTTTAAAATTAGATGTTATATTTCTTATTTTTCTTAGTAACATGAATTGAAGTAGCCGCATTTCATTAAAAAACTTTCCCAAATATTGCATTTTTTTTAGAAAAAATCAAATTTAGACAACGTTTCCATGGTAACTACTCAACATTCAAATGATCTAACTATATTTTTTGAAGTAGTTTATGAGGTGGTACTTTCCAGCCAAATTTGAAAAAAATCTGAGACTATGCGTGCCACAAAAGTTTAAGTGGTTACAGAGAATGGGTAATAATATGTATGTAATTTTTACTATATGGTATGTTGCATTTACCTCCTGGAGAAATGTTCAAACACAGCACAGTATCAGCTAGTGAATGGAAATCATTGTTGTTAAGGTATCCGATCCATATTAGCCTCAGATTCAATGGAATTGAATGCATAATAGATATGTATGGGCTAAATAATCAGTGTAGTTAGAACTAATTTTCTTCTTTTAGTTTAAGAATGTAAGAGTGGGACATGTCCTAATTTATGACCTTTTCCTGCCATTGACGAGTTATCTCCCTTTGATTTTACTCAATAAAAATCAATTTTAAAAAATCTGTCTGGTAAAAAATCTATTTTTTATTGTTTTTCTATTCCCAATGATCAAATAAGTCTTTCCACCACAGCATTTTTTGATATTCAAAGTATTTATTTTTTATCTTATAAAACTTACTTCCTTCCACAGACTTCAATGCAATCTTCAGTAATTAATTTCTGCTTTGGTAATAACATTTTTGAAAATTTCTCTTGGTAAATCCCTTTCTACTCTAAAATGCTTTAAAATAATATCAGGATATTTTACAAAAAATTGATATTTAAGGTTAGAAATTTTGGTCCTAATATGGGTCAGATACCTTAAGTCCCACAGGGAAAAGACATGTAAATATAACATTTTCAATCAATTTATTTTGGCCTCTTAAAATGTTCAGAAAATTTGAATTGATTAGAAATGGAGTAATTTACTGTAAATGTATTAGGATTTAGATCTAGGTGCAGATCAATTAAAATTGAATTGATTACAATTTGAGTATTACCGGTATATTGTAAATGTCTATTTTTTTTTAGAATTTAGATCTAAGGGCAGATAACTATAACTGCAAAAGAATATCATAGAA
>NW_026939179.1:0-8974 GCF_032062105.1 Saccostrea cuccullata | reverse complement strand
GCAATTTGATCAACAAATATATTTTAGGTTAAAAAACAATAGGTATCCAGGCATTCAGAAAAATTGTCTTGATTTTTATATTTATTTCGTATTGTATGTTTTCTGTT
Source organism: Saccostrea cuccullata (assembly GCF_032062105.1). Classification (NCBI taxonomy): domain Eukaryota; kingdom Metazoa; phylum Mollusca; class Bivalvia; order Ostreida; family Ostreidae; genus Saccostrea; species Saccostrea cuccullata. The sequence goes on along the minus strand of NW_026939179.1, from coordinate 8,867 downwards.
TCCTTCATGTATTTCATAATACATAGTGTAAACGGCTTTTGCTATCATTGCAAGACACTACAAATCACTTCTTATTTAATATCATGCAAATAAGCACTGGCATATAAGGCTTGATTAAAGAAAATCTCACTTCTCTAAAACTGTATTTATATATTATATTTTTTTCCCTTTTATGGGATACAAATGTCAACTTTTTATAAGACCTTTTCCATAAGCCTTGAATAATATAAAAATGAATAAAATAGAAATTATTGCATGAAAAATTTTCATTTTCAAGTCTCATATTGATACTTTTTAAATCAAATATTAATTTTTGGAGTTATCCGTCCTGGCTGAGGATCAGATATCCTTAACAATGGTTATTTCAATTCTTATGTCGATACGATATATCCTGGTGAGCTTGAGATAAAGGAAACCACAGAGTCTGACATATCTGTTTCATATTTAAATTTTTTACTTGAAAAAGACGTTAATGGTAATCTAACAACCAAGCTCTAAGATAGACCTGATGACTTTAACTTTTCTATCGTCAACTTCCCTTACTCATGACGCAATATACCTTCATCACCAGCCTGCGGAGTTTGCATATCTCAGTTGATTAGATTTGCAATCTTGAACATGTTCTATGTATGAATAATTTCTACAACGAGGTAAATTATTGACAAAAAAGTTGATGAAACAAAGAATTTCAGCAGTCTCGTTTAAAGTCATCATTTCGTAAGTTCTATGGTCGATACAATGACCTTTGTTGCAACCACTATTGAAGTAACGACCACTATTGAAATAATTATTTCAATAGTGGTTGAGAGTGCATTTCAATACCAAACATAGGTCGCAACCACTTTTGAAATACAAGCACGATTGAAATAATTATTCAATAGTGGTTTGGAGTGCAGCTCAATACAAACATCGGTTGCAATCACTATTGAAATAATGTTCACATTTGAAATAAAGTGTTCAATAGTAGTAAAATTTTGATTTAAAAAAAGATTGAAATAATTACTTTGATAGTTGCTCTCAACCACTATTGAAATAATTAAATCAATAGTGTTCGTATTTAAATAATGGTTGCATACTATGTTTGTTATTGAAATGCACTCTCAACCACTATTGAAATAATAATTTCAATAGTGGTCGTATTTCAATAGTGGTTGCATACTTTGTTTGTTATTGAAATGCACTCTCAACCACTATTGAAATAATTATTTCAATAGTGGTCGTACTTCAATAGTGGTTGCATACTATGTTTGTTGTTGAAATGCACTATCAACCACTATATTGAAATAATTATTTCAGTAGTGGACGTTATTTCAATAGTGGTTGCAACAGACCTTGTCGGCAAATACAATTTATCATTGAGTCAAATGCTGACGGACGTTTTTCATACTAATTGTTAGTCCATTATTTTTACACGGAATTTACAACGGGTTTTCCGTTATTCCCCGATCATGACAAGGAGCTCACGGCGGTTGTGACGGGTCGGCAGGGGATGTTCACTCCTCCATGGCACATGATCCCACCTCTGATGTTTTGGAGTTCCGTGTTTCCTCTGCTCCTATTTTGTATTGTTTTATGGACTTTTGATCGGGAATACTGTTCATTTCTCCATATCTTTCATTCTACAGAAATAACACATGTACATGTATGGTTAAGAATTAGTAAGCCACAGATCAATCGTAAATTATGAAGTGTAGTAATGAACAAATGTATTTGAGAATAATTAATGACTTTGAAATTTATGAGCTAAAGTTTTGTAAGGTGAGATGACTAGCATTATAATGATTTGATTTCATCAGTTTTGTCCACGTCAGACGGTCGATGGGTGTGTCGGGAAACATTTTGTTACTCTCTTTTCACGGAATATGGTGGGATAAGCTTCGACGAAGCGGTGATCAGATGCAAGGAGAACAACTCAACTGTGGCCAGCATCCACAGTGAGGAGGAAAAAGAATTTGTGGAAAAAATCAGGTAAGGAATTTATTTGAATGCCCTTTCACTCATTGTTAATGTGATAATTCTGACAACGTTTGAAATTTTTTAACTTTTAAGTACAGAAATTAAAACAAAGAGTGTGATACAGGGAAACAGTGAAATCTTTCTTAATTCGACATGCACTGGGAGATAAAAATTGTGTAAGGATGTCGCAATGCACAAAGTAGAAGGACAAGAGTAAGATGGATATGGAAATGGTCAGAATTCACAGTAAAACGGATTGCTACAATAACTGTAACTTCAGTGTAAGGTGTTTCGATAAAAATTCAATGTGGTTGCGTATAGGTTTTTATTAGACATTATTATACCCATGTTAACCTTCTATACGTTTTTCAAGCAGGACCTTAACCTACAAATCTGGTAAAAAGATACAACTACACTTAGGTTTGGGTACAATAATTATTGTGTCTTACAAGACGGAGTCGGTGGGGATGCCTGTGTGGATTGGTATGAGAAGATTCCTAAATCTAATTTCTTAAATACAATAATTATTGTGTCTTACAGGACGGAGTCGGTGGGGATGCCGGTATGGATTGGTATGAGAAGATTCCTGAAGGAGAAGAGCTGGGTGGACGGGTCCCCTGTCGACTTCTTACCAAGACCGGGCGGCTACCATTCTGCCAGAAACCCAGGTACGATTAGTCCTATCACAATACTTTCTACTGAATTTTATTGGAACATTTGGTTCATTACATTTTCTACTGTACGTTCAATATACTATCTGAGTCGTGATAGATTTATTGTTTCAAATAAGCTTATGGTGTTTGTCAGTTCTGTAAATGTGTGACGTGTCCACATGCCCTTGTTCCAAGATCTTTTCTTCCGAGTAAAATATTTTCGGGTACTATTGTGTTTACGCCATATGGGTTAATGCAACTTAAATTGTTTTTATTTTTTGTCAATTATTATCTTATATAAAATTGTTCACCTTTAATTAACTGAAAGATGGCAATTTTTACTATATACATGTATTATACGTTCTATACTATAATGAATTTCCGGTAATTGTATCAAACCGATTAGTTGTAGAAGTACTAGATCTTTCTTGTAATGTTTTGAATTTAATGCTAATCCCACCCCTATTTTATTCCAGACACGTGTATTTACATCAGCAGTGACTGGTACGAGGGAACATGTGACAACAATTTGTACTTCATCTGTAAACGTGAAGGTCGGTCCCCGAGATTTAATCATGTATTCATAGCACGAACCCTATAGAACAACACAGTAAACTGGTTTACAAGTACAATTCATTGCCAGGTAGAATATTGAAGAATAGACTCTATTTGATCATTGTTTTTCAACAGTCAGTCTCATATAGTACATATGATGTGTTTAGAGATGTCAGTTGGCAGGTAACAGGTATAAAGGTCCACCACACCGTTGGGTATCCAAAAGTGTTTTCCCTTTTTGCCTAAAACAGACTTCGAAAAATTATTTCTTTGTGTAAAATGCCTTTTTCTGACATGATCATATAAATGACTGTGATATTTACAAACAGTAAGATTGTTGCAGGTGTTTACAATTCTCAAATGAACGTTTACATACTGTACATTTAATTTCCTGAAGTACTAGTATATGGAGGTAACGAACAGTATTTTAGCTCTAAAGTTCATTAAACACTACAAATGTTTCGAGCAGAACAAACACGGACATCTAAAACATCAGAAGTGGTATCAGGTGCCATGTAGGAGTGAGCATCCCCTGCCAAACCAGTCAAATCCGCTGCTTTTCCTGACCGGGGAAAAATCAGAAAAATCCGTCGATAATTCAATGTTTAAATAATGGTGTAACAATTACAATGAAAAACGTCATTCAGCATTTGACTTTTTCAGTTAATGATAGATTGTATTTTCTGATAAGATCATTGTATCGACCTTAGAACTTACGAAACTTAATAAACGAAACTGTTGATATTCTTGTTTTATTTGTCTCCGCATAATTATGTAAAAGAGTTAGCTATTGAAAAGTTAAGTCGTAACGTTTATCACAAAGCTTTGTTCTTAAAGTATCTCACAACTCGACATTTAGTTATAGATCAACAGCATATTATCTATTAACAAATAGTTTCTTCCATTTATATGTCGAGTCGATATCCAAGTCAACTTAAAATAAAAGATATCCTACTTCTATGTCATCAACTACATTATTTACGTAGCAATCAACCCTTATCACCTGCAAATAAGGGCTGATATCTCCAGTTAAATCGCTACACAAAATATGCTCTGCATAAAAACAATTTTTCAAAATGCTAATCTTTGATTTGAAAAACAAGTTGATGAATTAACTCAGTTAAGGATATCATCAATCTCGAAAGTGCTCTATCGATACAATGACCTCATCAACAAATATGTCGAATGCTGACTGACGTTTTTCATATGATGGTTAGACCATTATTTACGTACTGAATTGACTAGGAGTTTTTCCCTTTGCCTGATTTTGATAATGAGCACATGATGGGTAGGACCGGTCGACATGTGATGCTTACTCCTCCGATCCATGGCACATGATTACACTTCTTATGTTTTACAGGTCCGTTTTTGATTTGCTCGATCCTGCTTTGTACTCTTTTCAATGAACTCGTGAGGTGTGTTCGTTATGTGTATATACTACATGTATATTTCACGATTTCTAAATAGCTGACGATCCACCATATTCAAGCCATTTGAGTAGTAAATCGATGCCCGGATACTCTACCACTGTCACCCAGAGATGGGCAAGTGAGGATACCCTGGCAACCTCTGCGTCAAATACCATGTCAACAGTTTCCATATTGGGCGGAGAAGCCAGTTCAAAACCAAGTAACAACACACCTCAAGGAGATTTGTATGATAAACAACGGTTTGAGGAGGTACTGAAGAGTTTGAAAGTCAAGAAGAAGAAAACTGGCACACATAGTACAAAAGAAGCTCCCGGGGGCCAAGCGATCGGGGCAGTCGCCATGTTTATTCTGTTGCTGATGTTCACTGGGGTTATTATTTTAGACCTGAACACATTCCAGAAGAACTGGAGAATGTTTCGCAGAAATGTGTCTGATATGCGTTACCATTCCCAGTGAGAAAGTTTAGTACACACTAATATGCAGAAAAGATTTGCAGAAACTGTAAAATCTACAAATAAAAGCAGTACATATTGTTGAAATGTTGGCCTCTTAATTTGAGCTTTTAATGCTGTTTGAACAGAAAGCCCCACTTTACATCTCCTCCAGGCTGGTCAAAAGCAATTGCAGTTTTGAAGACACTATCTTAAGCAAGAGCAAAAGCCACTTTGGGCCTTATTTGGCCCTGAGAATTTTTGAAAAATCAAAACCGCTCAGTTTAGGTTGCAAATGCAGTATCTATCACTTGGAGTGTTAGTGACCATGTATCTATTAATCATGACGTAATTTTCCCTCTAGTCAATTTATTATGACGTCATAAAATGCGTCATTTTCCTAATAGCCTGTAAATTTCTTTGAAAATGGCCTAAAGTTGAGGTATTTTTTCAATATTTCATATAGAGCACAACCTCTGATCCAAAATTTGTAAATACATAATGAAAGATCTATTTTTGAAGATCAAAAACATGTTTTATTTTTTGGATCATGGGCTGTGCTCATATTTTAATTCTTTCTTGAAGGTAGTCAAATACGCATGTTTTCTGCAAATTTCAAGAACATTGCAATTTCTCAAAGCCTGTTTTCCAATATCTATATTCTCAAAAAGAAATTTTATTATAGGAAATGAAAGCACTAAGTGTCTACTTTATTTTGATATATGAAATGGGAAATAGGATGAGAGTTAATTAATTGATATAAGTAAAGAGCCATTTTATGTATAAAGTGAACCTAGCTCTTTCTCGACTATTAAAAGGGATACCTGAATAAGGTATAAACCTGAAACAATTTTGTTTTCTGTGTAGTGCACATTGTCAAAATAAAAACCGCTTTTCCTTTGGGTTACTAAGGGCCTCTTCTCCCTGTTTCCATCTTTTTTCTTCTCTTACCCTTTAATACTATAGATTATATGATAACCATTAATATCTATGACAAGGACCTAGTTTTCTACAATATACATTCAAGTGAAAAAAATGATCGTAATTCTCGAACTCTTGGGTCGCTATAATGGTCATATTTGCAAATACTTCTCATAGAGTTGAACTGTGAAAAACTATCAGTTTTTCACTGATTCAGAGGCCGTCTTTGACTACCAATTAATTCCTTTTTACACCCGATAAATATATAGGGCTTAAAGCGAGTGTAATCAGTTGACAGGGAATACTTACTCCTCCTGGGCACCTGATCATTTAGCTCTGGACCAGTGATTCCAGGAGACTGGATATTTAACGATTTATTGGATTCATGTGATTCAATACTGTATTTTGTCCGTGTTTGCTCCGCTCCAAATTGCGTCAATGAACTTCTGAGCTTGAATACTGTTCATTATCTCCATATTTCACCTTCACATTTTTGATGACCTGAAAAAAATTACATGGGACTACACTAAATACAAAAACAGAAAATGTCTATAAATATTTTATTACACAAACATTTGTAATTTACACGTAATTACAACATGCACACGCCTCAGATATTCATAATTATGTAGGTCTTCGGTACATAATGAACTAGTATACTCTTCCTTTAACAAGAACAGCTGATGAAATACTCTCACAAGAATGGCTGTAGATACAGGAATATACTCTCATACAACATCATGATTAAAAAAAGTTAATACCAAGAAAAAAGATTGTATGAATATAGCATTATATCACATCTGATGACCCAATGCCCGCCTTACATTCCATAATTACTGCAGCTCCACTGAGTAAACAAACAGGTTATGATATCACTCTGTACTTAAATATTGAGCATTAAAGACATTGCACAATCATTTGATGTATTCACATTACAATGTCATATATATATATTTACTATATAATCACAGGCAAGTGATGTTTTAAACCTATCTCTTTGCTGTTAAAAATACACCCTATAATTATAATAATAAGTGTTATCATTAAAGTATGGTGATATTTTTATCAATGAAAAGATACTTTGTAGAATTAAAATACCAAGTACCTATGAACATAATGTTTAATTGAGATTATTGCTACATTTTAATGAAATACTTTCACAAATTATTCCAGCTATTTTACAAACATTTACAATTCTGAAATGTTTCTATGCTTATTTCTTTTAATTTTTAAAAGTTTTATTATAAAAAAAATTAATTTAATTTCAAGATTTATGTCTGTAATATGAAATCTGGTTGCACATAACAACTGTTTTTGAAAAGTACATTCTTCTTAACAAAAGTTGATAATATTATCTCTATGAAAATTTGAAGAAAAAAATCAAACAAACAAGAAAAAACTATGTCCAAGAAATAAAAAAAACCTTTGTTTTTTGTAGTATATATTTCACAAGTACATTTAAACACAAAATAAATAAAATTAAGACTTTACAATCCACAAATGCAAGAAAATAAACTAAGTAATGACATAAATGAAAAAACAACATATGAAGACATTGCATGAAAACAATATCGTAGCACTTATAAAATCACTCAGTATTGTGCTTTATATGACAAAATAATGCCGAGTTCTACATACTATACTATGTCTTTCAGACATTTCTTAGAATTATTTTCAGCAGTTAGTGAAACATGATCTTGAAAGTGAAATCCAATTAGCTAATATGACACAAACAATGAAGTGACTAAGTCAATTAACATGTATCATGTCAATTACATTGACAAAATTTCCTTCCACTGAAAGAGAGTCATGTTAGTGGACCTGGCAAGTAGAAATCTCGTTGAACTCTTTGTAAGTAGCAAACAGTTTTTGAAATAGAACAACCCCAATAATTATAAACTGCAAAATTTCAAATGAAAATTAAGTGTTAAAGCATGCATCCTGAGATGAATAAAAATCTCTTAACATGTTGTAACATTTACTTTTGTCAAAAAACATGAAATTTTATCTTTATTGTGCATGCTCTTGAAATAAATGTTTAAAAGGCAGACATACAAATATTGTAAATGACAGTTCTCTCAACATGTGCATCTATTATGACTGAATTAGCTAAAAATTATCATTTTCATTATTTTTCCATTGATTACATCAGTTTTTGTACAGAAAAAGAAAACAAATGGTATGCTTAATACATGTACTTTAACAAACAAATTATTGTTATAAAGTTTGGTCTGCTAATAATCTTTCTTGTTTATTTAAACTGCTTCCAGAGGTACAGACCAACACACACTCCCACTCCCAGGAAAGCTATTCCATAAAACTGATTCTGAGGAGTCCCAAAGTATTCCACGATAGCATCCTATGGGTAAAAAATAAAAACAAAATATTCAACACCCTCATCTTGAAATTTTAGAGTATACATGCATAGTAGATCTACAACATTATTTCTCCTGAAGTAACTGATTTAAATAAATTCTAAAATATACATATTATAAAACAGTATCATTTGCAAAGCAACAATTGTTCAGTTACTATGTATAGCCATCAATTTCCCCCTAAGAGACCACAGTAACTTGTGTCACACCTGCATCAACTGTTCTATCTCTTGTTACAGTTTAAGAAGGTTGGCAAATAACAAGTAATCATAATTTCATAATAGGGCACACAGTACATCCTGTGTATCGTTTTACTTCATTTCAGCATGAAATGAAAGTTTTCCATCACAATTTTCCTTTTTCCTTTACTGGATAAATTCTCCACTGTTAACTTACCCAGCCTCCCCTTTCTATGATCCAGCCAGCCACATAGTCTGTGATAAAATTGACCACCCAGTTCACTATTGACCGGATCAGATTGATTTTACTTAGAGCCTGAAAAAAAGGGAAAAGAAAAATTGCTCTTAGTCTACCTTCATCTAAAGA
>NW_026939178.1:0-9209 GCF_032062105.1 Saccostrea cuccullata | reverse complement strand
TTATACAATGATTTTATTAAACATGCTTGTATTATGATTTTTGAATCAGTATTCTTGCTATATTTTAATTATGCTGAGAGAAAATATCAATTATTTTTAATTCAGATTTTAACAAAGCAATTGCTTTAACAATCAAAAGTATATTTGATTGTGGGTATCTTACACGCTCTTTCCCAACACATATTGTAAAATCCACATATCTCTTGATCTGAGATTTTTTTTAGTGTTTTGCATTCTGACATTTTTTTTAGAATACCACTTTGATAGTATAACTCCGATCAACTTCGTAATTCTTCAATTATACATATAGTCATTAATACATCAATTTAAACATCAAAAGAAAAGAGGAAATCTCACTCCAAAACAGTGAGATAGAAAGAACCGTTTGCCAAATACATGTACACATGAAAACCTTTTTTTTTATTTTTTTTTTTTATTTTAACACTTTCACATGTACATATAAAATAATTTTCATCATTTGGTACACAATAACATCGGGTCTACACACAATATAGAGTTATGTTTATAGAATGTGAAAGGTATTTTGAAAAAGAAAAAAAAAGACAAAGAAAAAGGGGGGGGGGGGTCAGCAAGAAAAAAAACCTTTCTTCTATTACAAATAATACAAAAAAAATCACTCAAATAAATTATAGGATGTACATGTATATATAAGTTTGTATATGTAACTCTATTACTTACAATGTATCACAAATATTTTGCCAATGCCTTTCATATTCTTCATATTTACAATTCTTCATCAATAATAATTTTTTAATCAAATTCTATCTGTGATCCTCTTTAATACAGCTTCAGCATCTATTCTTCGGAATATTCTTATATTTACTGGCAAAAATAAATTGTTTTTACAATAAGTATTAAAAGGTTTTGAAATTTATAAACATTCATATTTTCATATTTACCAAATAGTATTGCTTGTTTATGAAAACAACAATGAATATTAAACTTATTTAAAATCCATTCTTCAATAGTACACCAGAGTTCTTTTACATGGAAACATTCAACAAATAAATGATCAATTGTTTCTATGTCACTTCTGCAGAAACTACATGCTGGAGAATCGATCAATTTTAGTCTAAAGAGATAATAATTAGTTGGGATGATTCTGTGTAAGATTTGAAACTGTAGCCATTGAAGTTTAGATTCTTGAGTTATTTTAAAAGGAAGTTCAAATATTTTAGCCCAGTCTGCCTCATCGAAGATAAATCTGTTTTCTCTCCATTTTTTGATTGAGTTAAGTTGCTCTTTCTTTTTACTTATGAATATGTTATACATATCCTTACAACCTTTATCATGTTTATAAAATACAAAAATGGAATTTGGAAGACGTGGTCCAATCAACTTAGCATTTTTAATTTCATCACAGTTTATATTTTTCAGTCTATCTAACACTGCTATTCTAAGACCATTATAATCAACAAAATTTGTTTTCACTTTCAAGTTTATTAATGAGTCGAGACTTATGAAACTACCCTCATTGTTAAAGAGGTGAGTAAGAAAAACAATGCCTTCATTAAAATAGTTTTTCCAAAAAAAAGATTTATTATTAATTTTAATCCTTGGATTATTCCATATATGTTCAAAGAGCACATGCCTGTCCTTTTCTTGATTTATTATAAGTTAGCCTTGCCGTAGGCTTACTGACAGAACTTCTTTCCAAAAAACATTATTTAATCTTGTTGAGAGATTCAGAATATAATCAGAACCCCTTATCCAAAGATTGTCTATATTTACTTTTAGTTCAGCTTCAAATAATTTTACCCATTTTGCTTGTGAGTGAATAAGTCTTCTAATCCAACTTGATTTAAGGGCAGAAATGAATTCTGTATAATCAATCATTTTTAGACCTCCATATTTATAGTCCTGGATTATAACATTTTTCTTTACCTTGTGAGTTTTGCTACCCCAAAGAAAATAATACAATTCAGTCTCAAACATCTTCAAAAAGTCTGACTTAGGGTTTGGTAAAGTAAGAATTAAATGGTTTAATTTGGGTAATATTAAAGTTTTAATTACTGTTAACCTTCCAATTGGGGTAAGTTTCCTTAAACTCCACTTACGTAACAAAGTTTTGATTTCATTTAGCTTTATGGAATAATTCATTCAAGCATTTCATTCAAGTTTACTGAAAATTTTATTCCTAGAAGATCAAATATTGAATTTTCCCAGTCAAGCTTCCACCTTGAGTGATGAAATACATCCCTTGAAATTTTTTTACTTCCAATCCATATCATTTTAGTTTTTAAGAAATTTATCTTTAAGCCTGATATATCAGCAAAATAATCTAATTCTCGGAGAATACCATCCATAGATCTTGGTGAACCATCTGAGATAAGAGAAGTATCATCAGCATATTGAGAGAGTTTGTACTCTTCACCCTCAATTGTTATACCTTTTATATCTTGATTATTACGAATTAAGATTCCAAGAATTTCAGCACATAACAAAAAGAGATAAGGTGAGATCGGATCACCTTGTCTGCATGAAAACCTTTTTAGTAAATACCATGGAGAAATCGTCTTATTAACTGTCTTTCATTGACATTTCGATTCTTCCGTTCGTTTTGTTATTTTAATTTATTAAAAAAACTAAATTTATTCAGATTTTCTCTTCCTTCAAAATTAATACTAACAGTCAGAAAGGTGAGGACGTTATTATTCTGAAGTCAAATGTATATAATTCAACCCTGTATATACTTTTAAAATGATCTTCATTTATTTTCATGATGATTGATACATGTACCTAAACGTCTAATTGTAGGGACTATTTTCATTTTTTATTGTCCTTCTTTTGATAAATATTTTATATTACCTTATGGACTTCTTTTGACGGATAAAATTACTTTGGTCATATTAAAGTAAAAATTGTTGCTATGGCTTTCATTTTTCACGATCGTATTCCATGTTAAGGTATCTTTTTAGGGTACCAAAATTTCAGAACTCTTGACTTTCGAAATTGAATACAATTATATTTTTTACATGCTCTTATTTTAAATCGGTAAAACAGAACATCATAATCAATTTATACTTCTTGTTTTTTTTTATTTGAAATACTGCCATTTTATGAAGATTATAAATAGCCATCAATAAAAATACACGAGATCGCCTTCGATTTACAGAATTAATGCAGATTAGTTAACTTCCTTGACGAATATTATTGATAATCAAAAGGTCTTTTCGCACAGAAAGGGGAGATATACAGTACACCTTTGATCGTTCCAAGTTCCTTGTTGGAGAAGAAATTGGAGACATTCCTCAACCTCGTTATTCGGTTCGCCGTCGTTCCAGTTAGAGAAGTTCATTTGTTTCCCGCTTTTATTCCAGATAAACACATTTATTCCATCTTGTACAAAATCGGTGCCTCCTGTCCAAAGACTTTGGTCAAACCCTAAATCTGGATTATGATAGATAAGTAAGATAAGTTATTTCACACTGTAACACAGTTTAGATAATGTTACTAACTTCTTTGTAAGTCTAATAAAATAAAAAAAATAAAGTTTCGAAAATTCCAGTTTACATGTAACTCCACGGTCAGTATCACCGAATCCAAAATTGTCAGAGATCAAGCTACAATGAATGCATCTAATAAATATGAAAGCCCTAGTTCAAACCCATTCAAAAAATATGGTAAAGGTTTTTTTTAAAGGGGTTTTAAAACTAAAGGTAAAATTTATAAGGTATAAACCAGAAAGACGACAAACTGACTGGCAGAGCAAAATTTTTACACTCTCGAATCTTTGATTAAGGGTACATAAAAATTATACGCTAGAACAACAGATGCGTTTAAAAATTTGGGAAGCCTATCTGCAGAACTGTAGCACTCTGCATGGAAAATTCAGAGATACAAATCAGAGAGCGACAGATACAAGGTTTGTAAATACCTTCGATTAACCCCGCCATTTTTTTGTATATTGCTTCCTGTACTATTTCTAGGTATTAACTTCATCTATTATGAAAATAGTATCCGATAATTGTCCCCCACTTCCCTCTTGACATTGACCTTCATTATTGACCTTATTTAAAAAAAAATCGACTTTGGTGATACTTTCTAAATGGCATATGATATGCGTTCATATTTTATACAATGTGTAATAAAAATGGCATTTCACTCACAAAGACCCAAAGGGGAAAGGGAAAATAATTCTTTGAATTGCTTGTTAACCCTATATTTCACTACATTAACAACATATATTGCTGATATTTTATTGTCTTTTTATAACACACTATCAATAGGTTTCATCATAGGAAAAATTATACCTAAGTTTAAAATTTCAATCCATTGTCAAACATATTAAGCATTGTGACAAAATAACTTGTTTATTTTGATACACATGTTACACCTTATGCCGTTATCAAAATACCAAAATCAAACATATGATATACGTGTCAAATATTTCATCTCCATATCAGAAACTTATATCACAGACATAAATATTGAGCTATTTTAATGTGTATATACTGTAAGATGAATCTATTTATTACCTGATCCTACAGTCTTACGAATCCATTCATTTTCTTCCATTGACTCATTTTACCAAATAAGCACCATAGCGACTACACTGTAGCTATAATAATTAAGAAATAGTACCAAACAAAAACAACATATACCAGAATTCATTTGGGAAAGGGGTATAAAAAAATAATTGAGAAGCTGTTAAATGTTTGATAAAATGTCATGATATTTTCAAAAATTCAAGTTTTGAAATCTGGGACAATTTACAATCTAATAATAATGTTCAAGTTGCTCTAATGTTCACTTATCCAAAAAAAGCAAACTGCATTAAAAACTATGCATGGACCCTTGGTGATAACCCCTAAATTTAAAGGTGTCGATCCTAATTAGAAAATTAAAATATAACTAATTGGTCTTTTTATTACTAGACTAAAGTACATATTTTTGTATGTTAATGTATTTTGCTTCTATAAGTGCCAAAAATTGACGCACTTTGAAATAAATCAAAATGCGCTGATTTGTACCACGCTTTATTTTTTTCAAAGTGTGCTGCCACAATTAGTCATAACTGAAATTATTTTACAGTCCCTCAAACGTTCTTCTTTCCCACCTAAACAGTGAACGAACGCTGAACGAACGATGAACGAACGATGAACAAAGGCAGAGCGAACGGTGAGTGAACGATGTGAGAACGCTGAACGCAACTTGGTGAACGATGTGTGAACGGTGAACGGTGAGTGAACGCAGAACGCGAACGGAGCGCGAACGCGAGCGCAAGGTGAACGGTGAACGAACGGTGAACGCAAGATAAACGATTTATTCGGAATGCCTCCGATGTTTTCCTTGCATTGAGATTATTCTATGATTCGAATTTCAGGTGCTTAAACATAAATAAACAATAGATAGATAAATAAATAACTAAATAAATAGATAATACATTTTTGTATTGTGCATATATGTACCTATGTTTTAAATCGATATTTCTATAACACGATTTTACATGTGTATTTGTTTCCGAACGCGTGTAGATTAAATATGAAATTAATTTATTTATATAGTAAATATGCTTATCATTTTCACTAATAAAATAATGTGGACTTCTGAGGATAAAACTACTACTTATAGAATGAATAAATTACATGTACGCGGTTGAAACAACCATACATGCATTTCCGTGCCGAAGCAATTCTGAGTAAAATAACGGATTTTTTTTTATTCACAATTATCTGTTGACATTGACTGTTATCGTACTGCATAAAAAATACTCGTTTTATTTAAATTCTAATGCAAAATATTCTTTACTTATGTGCCTTTTGTATTCTTATTTTTTTTAGCTAACTTCTTCATGTATCTGTAGACATTTCCCGGCCGTGATTATACTCGGTCAAGATGTTGGAAAGAGGCATTTAAATTATTTGTAATAGATTAAATTTTCAAAACTAAATAAGTCATGTGCTGTCATACTTTTTATTGAACAGAGAAATGTACGAGAGAGAGAGAGAGAGAGAGAGAGAGAGAGAGAGAGAGAGAGAGAGAGAGAGAGAGAGAGAGAGAGAGAGAGAGAGTGAGTGAGTGAGAGAGAGATAACCCCCTCGATTCTCAGATACCGGGGTATCTGTTATATCAAAAATAAAAAAAATTCTTATTAATTTTCTTAAATATGACAAGCAGTAAAGGTAATCTTTTTAACAAATCCGTTTGACAGTAATCATTGGCTTTTATTTTCCATCATCAAGTTCACACAGTTCACAGGAAGTCCGTGCTAGTAGCGTGCTTGTGCTGTCAATCAAAATAATTCGACACAGTTGAGGTGTGGAAATCGCATTTCCCCGAAGATGCCGAAAGCAAAGAGTCACTTAGTATTACAATAAGTTTTAATATTTTTCCCTATCATTTCTAGATCTGATTTTTGCATTCCTTTAGAAAAAAAAAATAATAAATAATTGGAATATATACTTGGAAGGATTAAGTTTTAAATTGAATTTGAAACATATTCCTTGCCAATTTAAAATACTACTGTCGGCAAAAGTACTGTTTAATGACTGTTTGATGTTGGTTTTAAGATTGATTATTTAAAATATACTGAAAAAAACTCTATAAGAATTTTATTTCGGGAGAAAAGGCAAGGGGGGGGGGGTCTTAATTATACTGAATGGCAAACATATATTTAAACATATGTTTAGGTACGGTGAAGGAAGGAATTTTTCTTCTCTAATAATAGACTATTTTAAACAGTTAGACTTTTCTAAAATTTAAAACCACACCATCGATTTAATTAGCTCTAAAGATATTTAATTAACTCAATATTTGCAGTACTGTTCATAATTCTCAAACCTACATTTAGTTAAAATATGCATCTTACGTAGAATTGATTTTTTCAGATTCTTGTCCTGTAAAAGACTTGGATTAATCATTAATACATCCATTAATAATTTGTCCTCTTTAAAATTACAACAAATTGATGTCGTGCGTGAAGTATTTGTACATTGCCCTTATTTTAAAGTTTATATTTTAGCATCGTTCTACATACATGTAGGTACTTAATGTATTAATTATTTTCCAGGGAAATTTCATGAAATAAGTATCAGCTGAGTTATAATAATAGAAATATAAATATCATAGATAAAATTTGCAATGAAATAATTATTCTTCATACACGATATGTAAGTTATTTAATTAAAAAACATGTAAATCCTTACCATCAAAAAGATAAGTCCTTTCACTTCGGAGTTCCGAATGACAATGAACACTAAACGATTAGTGAAAGGTGCACGCAAGGTGAACACAAAGTAAACTGAACGAAGAGCGAACGGTGAACGCGAGCGCACCGTGAACGGTGAACGCAATACTGTGAACGAAGAGCGAACGGTGAGCGCACGCTGAACAAAAGGTGAACACACACTGAACGAACGGTGAGCGAACGGAAAAATGGGAAAGTAGAACGTTTCAGGGACTGTAAAATAAAATGTTCAGAGTTTTTCAATGTTTAATCGCATGCTTTTGTACATGTACGGACAAACTGAAAAATAAGTTCGAATAACTTTTAAGTCACGTTTGAAAGTTCATGGATTTACAAATCGATAAATTCTGGGAAAGAAAACAATTTGATTCTTAAATTTCCAATCATGATTATTTAAAAATTATTTCTGTTTGAGGCTTCAATACCATCCATTATTTCTCTAAAATATGTGAATACCATGTTGAAATGAAAGATTATATATATTAATGTAGAAAAAAATTCAAATTCAATTTGTGAAACCTTTCAAAAGGAAAACTAATAATAATAAAACAAAAAAACTCTGCATATATTGTTAAGTCAAAAGGTATGGTAAATACAAGTTGACCTCAGTTGAAAAACACCTTGACATTGTGGAAGCAAAGTGACGACACCCTGATTTACAAGATGAAATAGAATATAAGATGTAGAAATATAAGGTTAATGCTACTAAGGAAAGAGACTGAGGTACAGCTCTTATTCCTACCAAACGCTAAAAAATGAGCTGATTTGCTTAGAAACGTCTAGATTTTTAAAAACCACACTAACGATGAAATTTAGCGAAGTAGAAGAGGGAAATTAATAAAAAAAAATGGAAAAAAAAATATCGAAGTGAAAACCCTTTCTTTTGAAAATGCAGAGAATCAATAATATGGTATCGTTTTCGATTATTTCCATTTAACAAAAAAAAATGAATAATGCTATTGTTATAGATGAAAATAGGTTTTTTTTTTAGAATTTCAAAATATTGAAGAGTAAAGGAGAAGTATTTTTCACTTTAAATCACAGATATTATACTAGAATGCGTCAATATAAACATACGCAAGTGAGTTAAGGCTAAATATTGATATTTCTATGCAAATGAGCTAATAAAAATTTATAAGTTGTATATATATTATGTACAGAGAAAGTTCAAATTGATTTTCTTATAAATACTTAGTACCCACAATTTATTAATGCAAGTGCATATTATGACGTCATATTATGACGTCACTGTTCTCTCCCATTCAATGTTATAAATCACATCATCAAAATCACGTCGGCGAAAGGGCATATCCTATCTAATTTAAAATAAACAATGTGTAATATTAAGGAGAATATTAAGAAAATTAATAAAATTGCTGCATAAATACTATGCACTTTCTCAATCGATAGAAATTTTAGGAAAATTACACTGGACTCTGAATTTTTACCCCGTTTAACCTTAAAACTGCACTAATAGTAACTTAACAATTACAGTGCCGACATTTGTGCAGCAATATCTTAAGTCCTTGGAATATCCTGCGTCTTTTTATAACTTGCTTCTGTAAAACAAAGTAAGGTATGCCCTTGCGCTGAAGCAATTTTGTTGATGTTTCTTATAAACTTGTGAAGTATAGGTCGATGATGTCATAATATGACGTCATAATGTGTACCGGCTATTGCATGTCGTGGGTACCAAGAATGTATTAGAAAATAATCTTAACATTTTCTGAGCAGTAGGTAGAGCAATAATGGAATTTAATTAGAAATTTTGCATAGAAACCTCCATATGTAGCCTTAACTCACTTGCGTATTTCTTTTTCCAAAAATATTCGGCCGGTCAATGGAAAATCGCAAAAAGTACATATTTATCCTCGGGAAGTACATATTATTTTTTTTTCTCAAATTAATGTTGTTGTATTGAAATGTTATGCAAGCAAATTACAGACAAAAATCATCAAGACGGTGTTCCTGAATTGTACGTATAATTGCTTACCCAGTA
>NW_026939177.1:0-9213 GCF_032062105.1 Saccostrea cuccullata | reverse complement strand
AATTGAGTTTCTTACTATCCCATAAATATCTTTTAAAAAGAGCATTTGAAATGATTTTGGGACATGTTATTCAGACTGCAAATGTCTAGAGAAACCTCAAAATGAGACCTTTGACCCTTACTCAAAAAGTAATAAAGAAATATTCATTACCTTTATCTACATTCAGCTTCAAGTGTTTATCTCAAGTTTACCTCTCTCTTTCTCTCTCTCTCTCTTGATGACCTTGACCTTGACTTTGTTCTTTGGCCCCATTGACCCAAAGGTCAAAATCAAGCTTACGGTCGTGGAGGTATTTGCAACTCTTTACTCTAACAAATGCTTATAAAATATCCCCTCCCTTCTCAAAAAAAAAAAACAATCAATACCAACTTAGAGAAAATGTCTACAAGTCAAACGAAACGAAATATCGGCATAAGATTCGTAATAAAAGAAAGAAGAGACCTGAAAGAAAGTGTCCTGAGAGTTTTAAGGTGAGTCTCTGAAGTATTTTGAAATTCTAGTGAATATCGGCAAAATCTGCATTTTTTTTCTGTCTGAAATTAAGTTATTGCTTAGCATAAAAATTAATTAAAACTCGTATTGGCTATTTCTGCTATTATTGTTAATATCATTCGATTCTCCTGCTCCATTACGACATTTTAATACCAAGTATTCTTGCTTTCTTAGGTGTATGGAATTTATTTTAATTTTATCTAGATTTAAATATGAATCGGCTGAAACTCGGAAATGACGATTTTTCATATCAATTAAATTTCCACGCAATTGAGATAGGTTAATTGCAGTTACCCCGCTTGATACGATATGGTGTTGAAAAAATGCCCATGACTCATTCACTGTTTTTCCGGGATTTTGAATTTCCTCTGCAACTGACCACGTGTATTACTTTCGCTTTTACAACTCTGTATATGCTAAGTGTCATTGCTTCACTGCAAATGTGTCCCATAATCATTCTAATCATTTTCCTACATACAATATCACATCAAACAGCCAATATCTCAGTTTTTTAAGAAATTTGACCGGGACTTTACTACGAAACTATTTCTTTCACTTCGAAACTATTTCCTTCAACCTTAAAATAATAAGCTTACAAAATACCTTAAATGTTGTGGAATTTGGTGGCTCAGTGGTTAGCGTGTCCGATTTTCACACTAATGGTTTTGGGATCGAGCCCAGCTGGAGGATTTTTTTTTTTGCATTTTGTCTATTTTTTATTTGTCTGTTTTTTTTTTCTTAAATAGAAAAATATCCTTCTTACAGATAAATAGAGAAGAACGGAAGACCTTATTTGTTGCTGTAGCAACTGTTTCTAGTTAATTATATGTTTCCCGATTGCCCCGTCCTAACTCTAAATTACAGATAGTGTAATTACCGACGTTTGTTTTTAAAAAATAGATTAATTTATAAATGCTATGAAAATAGCGTAACAAACACAAGACATTTTGAGAAGAAAAGGCATCAGACACTTTTACAGCAGTCAACACAGAAGAACACTTAAGTTGATTTCACGATTTACATGATTTTTTTCCACTTTTTTCCCTGGGTTTTCAATATATTAATTAATTATTCGTATTCAAATATTTTGTATATATGCACTTTATGAATAAATCTGTTTCTAATTGTATTATATGTAGAAATTGTTTTTCCAAAAGATACCTAATAATCAATAAAATTACGAAAAAATAAAGATTTATACGAAAATGAATTTTATTAAAATTCGACTAAGATGAGAGGGGTAGCCCTGAAATAATTAAATCCCCCTGACGATAGCCACTACGTGAACAGGTGAAGGGGGCAGTATGAAGATGGTAAATACATGGAAGTGGCAGGTGGGGTCCGAACCTGACAGGTAGACGGTGTACTGGTAGGTGTCACCCTTCCTGTGTTCGGATGGTACACAACTACTCTATTAGTGGAGGCGTTGTCAACTGTCTTAGCTTATTATATAGAGTTCCTTACTCGGCTTGACAAGTAAGTTTATCATGTTTTATCTATTAGTATGCATAGCGTGTTTTTTTTTAAAGTAAATTTTCAATCTAAGCTAGGAACCAAATACCTGGTATAGGTAAAAAATCGGCATCATTTGAATTTAATTTGGTCGAAAAGGTATGAAGCACAATAACTCATTCAGCATTTGGATAATTTTAAATTACTTAAATCAATTAACATGAAAAAATTTAAGTACAGTGTCATAGTGAAATTATAAACACCACCCAAATAACCCCCCCCCCCTTCAACAAAAAGAAGAAAAACCGACAGATTTGAACAATTTAAAAATCAATATCAATATTATGAACCCTTAAAAAGAGGACGAAATTTCATATGTGTTATCATGGTGAATTAGTTTATCAATGTATATTTCAAAAATAAAAACTACAAGTGGATCGAATATTTCATGTCTAAATTCCCAATTTTTTTCAAAACTTAGTTTCACTTTCGGTTTACGCTACATGTGTTTCTTTACTTGCATGATCATGGAAGGTGACAGGTTTGTCGATTGATCAGTATTCATATATGTTTTTTCATTGAAAATTTTCTATATTCAAACTTCAAAGTATAAAGACGTCAGTACATGTTTCTAATTACATGAAGAGTAATCGAACTGTGTCTCGAGACAAGCTAGGCCATACCACAAGCCGGGTCCGTAGGACTGTAGGACATCATTTTAACAATAGAGCGGTTTTTTTTCTACATGAATGTGTAATTACTAGATATAATTTTAATATAGCAATATCTATCAATATCTACGATTATGGCATTAGCACTGATGAGCACACTCGCATCAAATTCTGTCAGATCTAGAATAATCACATGGCCAGCATTTAAACTACAGAATAATGATCATGTTGATAGCTTAAATTATTTTCATAGCTTTATATAGTAGGACTGAAACGATACACCCCCTCCACAATACGATACGTTTTGCAATACTTGTCTCACAATTCTGTTTTTTCGATGCGATACATTTTAAAAAAGAAACTGATCATTAGGTTAAAGAAAACATGTATTCAGATTCCAAAAGATATGTAAAAGGTGGTGATACAAAAAGAAAACGCTTCTTTTGCTTCTGTCGATTAAAAAAACACATTATCTGTGTCCGTGGCAGCCTGCGTTAAAAGTTTCTCTGTCTCAATTATCTCTCCATTGAGTGTCAAACTGTCAAAATGAGGACAAAGCCGGTCATTTCAAGGGATACAAATGTAATCTACCCTGATTATAAAAAGATGTATTGAATTGAACATTGAGGTAGTGAATTGAATATTGAATTGAGAAATTATATTGAACAATAGAGAGGTTGAGATCTTAAACTTGTACGCCTACATGTACTTGTATATATTTTGACGTTCACGTACACGTTTTTTTAAATTTGTCTGTTGAGATTTTTATGACGTGTAACATGTACGTGTACACCGCGATCGGTGTCACTGTTTCAACTATTTAAAGGGTTTTTTGTCCGCAGTTAGTAAACAAAACTTGATGAAAATAAGTGCTCGTGAAAGTAAACATCCTATATAATGTATAACAATCACATTTTTACACTTAAATTGGCTAATTTTTATTATTAAAGCTACACGTTTCCACTTACGTGTAGATTCCATTCTACAAGTTTTACGAACGTGTAGCAATCTTGACGTCACTAAAATTGATGACGTAATTTACACAGAGTTTAGGTTATTTCCCTACTACACGTACACGTACACGTCGTTTGAAATCTCAACCTCTCTATTATCAATGTTTTGATGAATTGTTTAAGCCCTTTTATATGGGTACTTTATATAGGTACTGAGATATTCTTTTTAGTTTTAAGTGAATATCGTGGATATGGGTGAAAGCCTGTCCACTTCTTTAAGAGCGTAGGCATCGGAAGCAATTTGAAAATGGGGGGAGGGGGGTGGGGGGCAAAACATAAATGGTAACCCCAAATTTTTAATGCCTATATAATGTCTATGTTTGCAAAAATGTGGGAGGGGGGGCTAAGACCAGTCCAAAAGTCATATATATCGCAGATACCTCACAGTTACAACCGCTCTTGTGGGCGAGTCAAAAAAATCAAAATCTCGCAAGATAATTTGGGCACCAGACATTTTTTACAGTGCGTGGTAACAATATACGCTGAATGATTTAAACAAATTTATGCCAAAAGCACAATGTATTGACAAAGATTGAACTCAAAATTAATAATAGATTGTCAAATAAAGAAAGTTTATAATATTTTATAATAAGCTAACGTACTTTCATAAATAGCCTTGGTAACCATGTTTGTTCTATTTAACTGTCTTCTAGTCCTAGAAACGCAAAATTTGAGGATTTTTCAAAATGAATTTTGGTCATCCAAATTTTCCCACAATGACGATAATTTACCCAATTTAAACGGCCCCCGCCCCAGTCCCAAAAAGTGGTGTGAGAGCCAAAGGGCTACATTGGCCGACCAAAGTTTTACATAGAAATATATAGGAAAAGTCTTTAAAAATCTTCTAGAGAATAACGAAGCCATGATCGGTCATTTATATGGAAACATCCTCAGGTTGTGTAGATTCATGTTTGTTCAAATGCTGACCCCCGGGGCTAGGGCAGGGCCACAATGGCCGACGAAAGTTTTACATAGAAATATATAGGAAAATTCTTTATGAATCCTCTCAAGAATAGCAAAGCCATGATTGGTCATTCATGTATTTATATGGAAGCATTCTAGGGCAGTGTAGATTCAAGTTTGTGCGAATTATAGCCTCTCAACTTTTAGGAATGGTTGGGACAACTTTTGGGTTTAAACCTTTCAATAATTTCTGCTTTTATGTCGCCACAGTGCTCAGGTGAGGGATGTGGCCCATGGGTTTCTTGTTTCAAATTCTGTTTTGCAATACTTAGATTTTCAAAGAGAATTTTCAATATAGAAAATGGAAGTACCAAGTCTCTACTTTATTTTGATATATGAAATGGAAAAGAGGGTGATAATTTATTAATTGATATAAGGACAGGGTCATTTTTTGCATAAAGTGGCTCTTAGCTCTTCTGTATGTCATACTGTTTTTCTTCATTCATATGTTCATTCATTTACTTCTTTAAATTGTGTCAGCCATTATGACGATCTGGTATTATAGTTGTTGATCACCAGATCACTTCATATTATTGCTGATATGCTTTCTTACCAATAATAACACAGAGTAGTGAACAAGAATATGCACTAAAATAAATAAATTTCTTGGGGAATATGTAATGTTTATATGGCAGGAAACATTGTATTTTAGGAATTAGAGAGTGCATGCTTAATAAGCATTGACCTTAATAGGTATGAAGGAATCCAGTAAAAACACAATTAGCTTTTTAATTTTTTGTTGATATAAAATAAACGAGACCGAGTTACTTTAGAATTTTATTTTAAGTTATTTACATGACTTCCTTTAATGACGCACTAAAAGAATTATATATTTTTGACTATAATTACACAATAAATAGGCTTGAACATGTTGAATACATACAGAGTGTCCAGTCATAAAAAAAAAATGTCATATGGACCAGACATGTCACGAGACACTGAGTTACATTAATCTAACAATATGATATATTTCATAATTGGCCTATAATTTTAGGAGGTTTAGGACAGAATGGCCTATAACTATATAAATATGCCAGGTGTCCTATGTAGTTACTTAGCTATTTCAATCTGATACCCTAGTCAAAAGTCGCATTTAAAGGTCAAGGGTCAAATATTCTGACATCATCTACTTTATCTTTTTGCCAGTGAAATTTTTAATTGTTAGAATATCTTATTAAAATGTGTTTAACCTGCAGACTTCAATCTTCCTTTTTTTCACATATTTTACTGACAGGAAACATTTGAATCATTTGTGGATTTTTTGCAAAATTGAGTTATACATATTCTCTTAACCATGTTAACAAAACTTAAATGTGCAGCATTTTTAGCCGGGCTTATTGCTCAAAGAGCAATTGCCGGTTTATGTCATCCTGTTCAAGGCAGGAAGTCAACCCCATAGTCGCCATTTTAAAGTTATGTGCAAAAATATTGTTCTTACTCTCAACTGCTTTTGAGATAATACAAATTCTAAATAAAGCAATTAAAAATAAAACAAGTTTTATCTATATAAATAAACATTAGTAGTAATGACTTTGAAAACTTCCAGTCCTTAGTCAAAGAACATAGTTCATTAGCGTAAGAATTTTTGATAATCAGTGTTACCGTAGTTCTCTACACATACAAGGTAAAGCAGGAGAGGGAACCAGACTGGTCTGTTTGTTTACATTCAGCTGCGGTACCAGATAAATTCTGATTCTGATAAAATCGGAATTGGTATTAGGATTGAAAAACTTAGTGTCTAATCATTTATATTGATAGTTTAAAAAAAATTTCATCAGAATTTAAACGTGATTCATGTAAAAAAAAAAATCATTCTACTCTGTAAATGAGCCCGGCTCTATGTACTTCTGAGTACTTTGATTACATTTGATTTTCAATTCTGATGCTCTATGTAGCCATTGAAACATCATATGCCAGTTTACCAGTATCATCTTAACTTATTGTCTGTATTTAAGAAAAAAGTGTGTTGTCTTTATAGACACTAATTTGCAATAGATCAATTAATGGATACATGTAGTTTTCAAATAAGGCTAAAATAACTTTAAGCTCATTTTGAAGTCGACTGTCTGAATTCACAATCTTCTTCCGGGGGTCTGATAAGCCAATATATTTCAAACAATATGGGCAAAATGTTAGTGTTTTTATTTCTTGCTTACTATATATAAAGAAAGATCTTAGAAAAAAAATATTAAATTTTGAGAGAATTGAAGTTGAGGAAAAATTTGACCTAACTATTGTGTTCTTCATGCACCTTAAGAATGATAACCATTATGATTATTATAATATTTATAATTATTATAATATAAGACAGCCCCAGGGGTTGTTTATAGGGCGGGTCTTCAATAGGTATAACAAGGGGGAAATCTGGTAGAAAACCACATCACCAAAGTTACACTAGTGATCGATATGGCCCATGGGACTCTTGTCTGTTTTGCATCTGTGTGCACCTTGGACAGTTGGTTTTTGACACCCCATATCAGGAAGACATACTGCTGGTCAAAAATTTTACCATGGAATATATTTTTTTTTTATTTTTAAAATCTTCATAGAACAGCAGGATAGGATATAAAATCGAATTAGAATGTATACTGCAAAAATCTGGTGGGATTTGGTGTATAATTACTGTATGTGTATGTAATATGGTGTATTCAAAATCAAAATCATGAATTAGCACTTCACAGGTCCATTCAGCGTATTGTATATATGTAAATGATTTCTCTAAGCTGTATTCATGAATAAGTGAATTGTTGTAAGCGCTAAAACCGCTAAAATATAAAACCCACTTTTTAAAGTAAACATACACATGATACGGTATGATCTGATGTTTATTTGATTGATTAATTGCACTTATGTATGAATGTATTTGATTTATTTACCTTTTTTTTTTTACAGGTTGAACAATGTTTGCCCTTGTGCTCTTTGACCTAGATGGATGTACAGCCATAATTGATGTAAAGAAATTTAGGGTCCCAGATGTTCAAGCTGTCTTCAAAGGCCAGCAGGTCGACGTGCTGTACACGCGAAAGATTTTGAAAGTCGAAGTCTTGGATGAAGTTCTATAACGCTTTTGTATGGTATCTTTAAAACTGAGCTAAACACTCATTTAAGAATTGTGAGGTCAAGGTCAAACGTTGATGCAGTTGAATAGCTCTCATCAGTATCTATCAGCATATGAAGTTTGATAACACTATCTTGAATGGTATCTTTAAAACAGACCTTAACACTCATTTAAGAAAAGTGAGGTCAAGGTCAAGGGAAAGGTCAAGGTCAAAAAATGTTGATGCAGGTGAATAACTCTCATCAGTATGTATCAGCATATGAAGTTTGATAACACTATCTCGAATGGTATCTTTAAAACTGAGCTAGTGAGGTCAAGGTCACAGGAAAGGTCAAGATCGAAAATGTTGATGCACTTGAATAGATCTCAACAGTATGTATCAGCATATGAAGTTTGATCACACTATCTTGAATGGTATCTTTAAAACTGAGCCAAAAACTCATTTAAGAAAAGTGAGGTCAAGGTCAAAGGAAAGGTCAAGGTCAAAAAATGTTGATGCAGTTACATAGCTCTTATCAATATCTATCATCCTGTGAAGTTTGATGATAATATCTTTAATGGTTTCTTTGACACTGAGCTTTAAACTTAGCTAAACGCAAAGTGGGACGGAAGGACGAAAGACGGACATGATAAACACTATATGCCCCGGCCATATTTATGGCGGGACATAAAAATTTTATTTACATAGAGTCGGATTTTTACAACAAGTAACACAAGTTTCTCATCGAGAAACGATGCACTTAATTACATGTATGTATCTTAGTGTGGTGTCAAGTAATATTAAAATCAGACCAAAACTGTAGGAGGAGTAACATTTTAAAAGAATTTCACAGAAATTTCTACTTTTAGTTAACATGGCAACACCGTTAATCGAAATAAAAACCGATGTTCTAAATTATGTATCTTAAAGTAGTCTTTTTACAAGTGTGCCAAGTTATAATTCTGAAATCAGACCAGAACTGTAGGAGTAGCGTTTTAAAGGAATTTCACAAAAATAACTATTTTTAGAAACCATGGCAATGCTCATCGAAATAAAAATCAGATGCACTAAATTATGAATCTTAGTGTAGTCTACTTGTGTGCCAAGTTATATTTCAATCTGGCGGCCGCCAGTTATTTATATGACAGATAAATATTTGGCGGCTGCAAGATATCGAGAAAAATTATTTTTTCTCCACCTCGTACCAACTGCATTCCGTACGTTTCAATTCTAAAGGGAGAAAAAAAAATTAGATTAATGATCTTGAATGCACAATATTGACGACAAAACAATAGCCGGAAATAAAAAGCTTTTAAATGACAACCGAGAAACGCACCAGTGAGGCAAATGAAAGCTGTAAAATCACATATTTTAGTGGGGGCAAATTTTCGTGGCTTGATAAAAAAAAAAATTAGTGATATGTGAGGATCTAATTTCGTCGTTGGAGAAGTAGTAATCCTTATTAAATTTTGCATTTTGTGGTGGTCATAAATTTGTGGGTCTCTCCATATCTCGAAAATTAAACCCCCACGAAAATTAGTAATTTCACAGTACCTGTCAGTAACATCAACATTTAAAATTATT
>NW_026939176.1:0-90071 GCF_032062105.1 Saccostrea cuccullata | reverse complement strand
TCGACAGATGTCAAGAAAAGAAATCAACGTGAATCAGTGGATTCGAACCCGCGACGTAAACGAGTGACCAGTTTTAAGATTTTGGAACAGGTCAATCCCCAATGAATTTCAAGATCTTTTTAAATAGAACTTGCTTGAATAATATTGTCAGGATAAATATTACCTTTTAGGAAAATATTTAACGAGGCCGAGTCTAATTATTTCTGCCCTAGGGATTTTGATAATTTTTTGATAATAAATTTTTACTGTTATATTTATTGTTTTAGGATTAAAATATCGAATGTTTACCACCCCGTTTTCTTAGTGGGCCATCCTAAATGTTGTCAAACTTTACTATTGGACCCTATGGGAATTTGTTGGAAAATCGCCAAATTATTACATTTTTTCAATATTTTTTGCACTTCTGTCCTATGGATTTCTTTTTCATTCAAGTAAATGAAAGTAAATGTAAAAAGTAACCAAATTGTGAAATTTCAAAAAAGTTCACCATCTCGATTGGTCTAGGTCGAAGCCAAATACCTCTAAAATTGCCATATTACGGTAAAAATACATATCTATGGTGACGTTGTTAGAGCCATTTCAACGTTCTTTTTTCCAATAATTGTCCTTAAATCACATTTTCAGATCAGTAGGAGTTACAAATTATGTTAATTTTGTATAAAAATTAAAATAATTAATGACTGCATGAAATTAAAAAACTGCGCAACGTTGATGCGCACTCGAATTAGACTAGGCCTCGTTAAGCATTGAATTCATATTTTTGGAGGTCTTCAGTCCTATAACACACCTGGCCGTGCTGAGAAATTGAATACCGCGCGTTATGATAATTTGTCGGCACGGCCAGGTGTGTTATAGGACTGAAGACCTCCAAAAATATGAATTCAATGTTTGTATTTACATTCTCTAATTTTCCCTCTTCAGAATTGCTTATTTCGTTAATCTTTAATGTGAATTTAGCGCCCTTCAAAACTGCCGTGTTTAATAGATGTAAGAGCCGTTTGTGACGTCAAATGACGTTAAATGACGTTGCAAAGTTAAATTATGCAAACAAACACTGCGAGGAAAAAAGTGACAAATTAATTCTGAACGCACATTACTTTAATATTTACGTTAATTTTTCAGGGTAATAGTTTTTTATTAAATTGGAATAAAAATTTTACATTTTGGTGTTCCTAGAGTATTGAAAATGCATATAGTTCCTACTATGTAATCTAACGCACCGTGACAAGGTTTCGCGTGTGTTATAGAAATTTGAACGTCATGGATTTCTAATGGATTTTATAAGGAAAATTGCCCTGAATGTAAATATAATGTGATATTTACATTACTTGAACTGATAACATTCGTCAAGATGAGCAATGTAATTTTTGATTACCTGTTAAAAATAAAGCTCTAGTCTCTTTTGCTTCCTGGTTTAATTCTATATTTTTAGACTGCCATTAACAGGCTTCTGGATCAAGTTATTGCCATCGACGGTCATTTTCTGACTTGTCATCCTTTTTTGTACAATTTGGCCATAAGCCATGTTTGTTATCGCGTTAGAGTGTTTTTTTCCCCATAAATGGCAACAAAAACACTCAAACCATTTGTAAATAGAAGTAACTTGTTTGATGTCTTTTGAAAGATCAAGTGTCCGTTTTCTTCCCACAGTCTTGTATCTCTCTTATTGAACAGGGTCTTTCGATTTGACAAGTGAAGCGAATTTGATGTATTGATCACTCTGGATCTTTGCCTGTGATTTTTTTTAATTGAGCCTTAAGTCAAACAAGGCAGATAGGGCGGATCTGGGCTTTTAGAGTCACGTTTTGCTCGCTGTGACGTTATGTCCGCCGCGCACATTTCATG
This sequence comes from Saccostrea cuccullata, assembly GCF_032062105.1. Taxonomy (NCBI): domain Eukaryota; kingdom Metazoa; phylum Mollusca; class Bivalvia; order Ostreida; family Ostreidae; genus Saccostrea; species Saccostrea cuccullata. Next base: position 88,226 of record NW_026939176.1, on the reverse strand, counting down.
ACGGCGGACACAGTGTGACGATTTTCCCGAAAAAGAGGCGGACAAAACATGACTCAAATTAAAAAATCCCTTTGTCGCATCGATAAAAAGAATACAATATTCATGTACATACATTAAAAATGAAAGAAAGAAAAATCGACAAAAGATAAATAAGCCAAAGCTTTTAATAATTACAATTTTAAAAAAGAATTAAAAAATGCAACAATTTTTAATTGCTGCAATCAATCAACAAAACGAAATTAAATAAAATGCACCAAATAATCAATTAACAAAAAAAAATGCATACAAAAATAATATCTCAGAAAATAAAATATAAAAAGAACGTTGAGAAATAACATCCCTTCCAGAAACAAAAGAAAAATGAAATATCGAATGGAAAAATGCAAAAAGAGGAAAAATCATTTTTAAAAAGTCCAAAGATCATACAGTAACACAAATTGTTACCTATCAATACTTAGTTTACGCAGGGTCATGGTCAGTCTTCTCACTTTCTTCTCAAATCGGGAAAACTGAAAGGAAAGTTTTATTTATTTAATAAAATAAAAAAATCTAATAGGAGAATACCAAAATAAAGATATACACTAATTCATTTTGTAGTTTATATATGAAAATACATTTCAATTCTCCCAGAAGTAGAGAGGTAACAAATTAATAGCAGCGAGTTAATAGATATATGATAAACACTTACTTCCTTTGATGGCTTCCAATTTTTGTTTGAAGTAAAGGGGGGATCTGGTCTACGCCTTTTCTTAGACTTCTCATCTTCTTCCTGAAAATTAAATAAGTGAACATAGACATGTTTAAAGATTCATGAATGCATATTTCTCTAGAAGTCAATAAATTTCCTACCTTTTTCTAGCTTGGTTTTATTAATTTTTAGAGGTTTTAGCGTATATTAATTGTTTACGACCGATTAGGCAGTACTTAAGGCATACTGATCAAAGTTCAAAAGGTATAATAAGATGAGAACACTTACAGACGCAATGACAATGTTTGCTATTTTGTCCGTCTATTCTTATTCTGGGAGGCTGTTGTGGGGATCACGTGTATCCTTCTTTTTCTGTGAAGGAAAGGACGCTTTTCTTTAGTCTATAGAGTGGTTTTAAAAATACACGTTTTCATTGAAAAAAAAAAATTATTTTTAACTGAAACATTTATGTGTGAGAATATTTATGACGCTTTAATATATAATCATAATCGTCGAGGTAACTTTATGATTTGTTTCTGATTTTGTCATTTATTCAGATCCAGAGTACTAATATACATAGTTCAAAAATAGTACAAACTAAATTGAAAATTATCAGAGCTAAGCAGTATTTTAAATGATACTCAACAAGTTAGAGTTAACCACAGTCTTCCTAATAGCAGGGATGTCATTCGGCCCCCTTCCTTCTTTTTTGACCGTTAGATGTGGAAAGAAAATTTCACAGATGTAAACATCCTTACAAAAGGGTGTAAATGAAACATTTCCTCTAACGATCATACTCACCAAGGAATGGAGGACTTGGCTTTAAGGGAATCCATTTTGGTGTTGACATCTCGAAACTTAAAAGATAACGTTTAAATAAATATAAATTTATATTAAATATTGTTTATGCCAAAAACAGAACTAAATTCGCAGTCTTCCATCGACACATACCAGAAAACGCTTAATATCCTAAATAATCGTAATCAAATAAATTAATAAGTCTTACCTACACAGCCTCCCATCTCTGACATATCTCCTTCTCAGGATTTCGTGAGACCTCTTTACTGGGAATGGGCTTTGGGTGCTCTCTATGGTCAATGGCTGCAAAGAAACGGAAAAGGTTGACTATAAGAAACCCGAGAACATTGTAAGATTTTAGGAAGTAACATTTAAGTCCACTTTGCAAAAATAATATCCCTGGAGAAATGCTTCTTTCATCATCAGGTTTGGGGATTTTTTTTTTTACAAAGAATCTTTGAAAATTCATATGAGAGATATAGAAACATAACATATACGATAAAATTGAATATAAATCAATAGGGAATAAAGGGTTTGTCCAGTTCTGCAAGAACAATTGGCATGTGTCTTATGAAAACTGGCAAAGCTCATCGTAGTAAAATTGTATAATATTAGCATTTTAACTTAGTAATGAATTTACAATTATCAATTAACGGATACTTACCAAGTCAGTAGCCGCAGATAGTTTCTTGCTTGTCCAATTTTTTGTATTTTGTATGGCCTTGTGCCTTGTCTTTGCACATCCTATAATACGAAGGTAAAAAAAAAATTCATAAATAGACGCACGGGAAGGCACCTTATGTGTGGACACACACCCTCAATCTTATTTAAAGTAGAAAGAGTCTACATTTTTTTAAATACGAAATGTCCTAGTCAGTCACACCAATATTTCTTTTTATGTAAGCAAATTTTGTGCTTTTTCTTACGTTAAGAGTTCTATGTGACCATATACGGTATAAATAGGTACATTTTGATTTTAGCGTATTTGTCGAATCTCTTCACTTTTTTTTTTTCTTTCGAAAAAATGTGAATTAATTGGGAGGATCGATCCACCTTTGGTGCCTGCAGTGCGATACGAGTGCATAATATTTCTTTCTTATAAATCACACCCATCCCTAAAATAGATGACTTGGCCTTCCTTGACCCTGCTTTGTTGTTCACATCCTAAAAATAAAAATTGTAAATGTTAAAGATAATTCTTATACTAAGTATTTTCATGTACTAGTCAGTATGCTTGAAATACATGATTCTGTATTACATAGTTTATATCCAATATTTTAATAAATTTTAGCCTAATCCACTCGGGGGTTGTATTCTGAAGGACAGTAAACCAGATAATGTTAGGTTGTTGGAGTGGCTGTATTCAAATAAATCGAAAAAGCAGTGAACCTGAATCCCGTGTACTATCACCCCCATAAAATGCACAGGCAACCTCCAAATGGTGGAGATTAACTTACTAGCATGCACAAAGTGTTAGATCTGGTCTTACTTTGGTCCATTCCGTCTATGATAATTGACAGAGATCTCTCTGGGTGTAATTTCGCCTTTTGCTGGTGCTTGTAGTATTTCTGTCGTTCGAGGCTGAAATAAAAATGATAACTTAATTACACAAGTAAAATTTTAGAAAAAAGTTAACAATTAAAAAAGATGTATTTTTGAAGAAGTAATGCCCGTATGGTAGCTTATTATAAGGGTTGACTTTCTCAAATGCATGTCTAGGCATACATGTAATTGTTGGTACTAGAAGGAAAGTCATGTCACAAGCATTACACATTTGAACTATAAAAGCCATACAAACTGTTCAAGAGTTATGACCATTGTAAAAGTTTTTTTTAAATGTAGGTCAAGATCAAAAATATTTAAACCCACTAAAAGGTTTTTTCACAGTGAGTAAAAGATTTAAGTAATATTTCGTAAAAGATAGTCCAATTTAGAGGCCAGGGTCAATAGCTCAAATTTGGTGATACCCGAAGGAAGGTCTTGTCAAAAAGAATACGCCTGTGAAATATGAAAGCCTCAAACTATTTTATTTTAGTAATGTTAGTCGGACTCCTCGGCTTGTTACACAAAGAACACGTATAATAAGTACATGTATTCTCTTCACAATTTTAATATTATACTTTTTTTTTGGTAGGTGCCTGCTTTTTTTTCTTGTAAGAAATTTCCTCTTCTGTGGATCTCTTGTTTCTCCGAGTTTTCGCTTGATAAGAACGCAGGTGTTGCACTTTAATAGATAAACAGCTGTTCTGCAATATGATTTCAAACATAATTAACTTGTAGTAATACATCAACTGAAAGAAGAAGGTATGGTTTCCATAAAAGTTTTGCCCTGTGATTTTCTAAAAAATGAAACTGGTGTAAAAGTTAAAAACTTATGTTTTTAAAATGATTGAAATTCAATGCAGAAAAATCACACAAGTCATTTTTCGCACATGTGTTTTTAAATGCTAATTATGACGTCATAAACATGTGCATTTTCCCGTATTTTCTTAAAAAGTTGCAGAAGACACCAATTTTCAATAGAATTTTCTTTCAAATAACATTGTCCACAGGCATCGCCCATAAAGATCTTGAGATATGTGATTTGTTATTATTAAATTTTGCACAAAATATCAAAAAATGAACGTGGGCGACGGCTGTGGACACAGTTTTCTAAAGGAAAATCACCCTTGAAATGTGCCATTTTGAGGCTTTTTCTGTTGAAAATAGAGAAATGCTTCACATTAATGACGTCATATTTGCAGAATGGTAACCCTTTATGCCATACTCTTTCCTGCTTTATCAGAGTCATTTATTTAACTTATTATTTAAGCCACTTTCAAAACTTTTTGATGTCATTACATTTTTAGGGCGCAATAAAGCTAAAACAATACCTTCTTCTTTAAAGGATTTTATTAGGATACTACAGAGTCCGACACTTCTGTTTCATATTTGTATATTTTACTTGAAAAAGACACTAATGGTAATGTAACAACCAAGCTATATGATAAACGTGATGACTTTAACTTTTCTATCGTCAACTCCCCTTACTTATACAGCAATATACCCTCATCACCTGCAAACGGAGTATATATATCTCCGTTGATTCGATACGCAAGAGCATGTTCTACGTATGAACAATTTCTAAAACGAGGTAAATTATTGACAAGCAAGCTGAAGAAATAAGAATATAAGCAGTCTCGTTTAAAGTCATCATTTCGAAGTTATATGGTCGATACAATGACCTTGTCAGCAAGTCAGCAAATACAGTTTATCATCGAGTCAAATGCTGACTGACGTTTTTATACTAATTGTTAGTCCATTAATTATACACTGAATTGACGGATTTTTCCCGTTATTTTCTGATCATGACAACACACGGCGGGTGTAACCGGTCGGCAGGGGATGCTCACTCCTCCATGGCACCTAATCCCACCTCTGATGTTTTGGGGGTCAGTGTTTGCTCTGCTCTTATTTTGTATTGTTTTATGGACTTTGAAATTGAATACTGTTCGTTATTTCCATATCCTTCTTACATAATTGTAGCCGAGATCTTAGTCATTTTGCTCTGAAAATTCAGTCTGCGATCCATGATCCATGATCTTGTATACTGTATAGCCAGGTTATTCGGCGGGACAGAACTATGGTCTTGGGTTGCCAAGGTATACAATTAATTTAAGCGAATAAAATTTTGTTGAATTGAAGACCACTCTGGTAGATTGTATTAATAGTAGATCATTTACAAAAATGTTAAAAATGAACGTAAGAAGGGGTTAAAGCGACAGGTTTATAATTAATATTTATCACAGTTTTACATTTGTATAACATCTCAGGTGCATGTATTAAAGTTTTAGTTTTTTAGCTCTACTGGTCAGAGACCAGAAGAGCTTATGCGATAGTAATGCGTCCGGCGTCCGTCCGTCTGTCTGTCCGTCTGTCTGTAAACAATTTTTCAAAACGCTACTCCTCCTACAATTTTAGTCTGATTTCAATATTACTTGGCACACAAGTAGACTACACTAAGATACATAGAATAGTGCATCGGTTTTTGATTTCGATGAACGGTGTTGCCATGGTTACTAAAAGTAGAATTTTCTGTGAAATTCCTTAAAAACGCTACTACTTCTACAGTTTTGGTCTGATTTCAATATAACTTGGCACACATGTAGACTACACTAAGATACATGGAATAGTGCATCGGTTTTTAATTTCGATGAACGGTGTTGCCATGGTTACTATAAATAGAATTTTCTGTGAAATTCCTTACAAACGCTACTCCTTCTACAGTTCTAGTTTGATTTCAAAATAAGTTGGCTATGGAAGGGAATTACCGCCAAAAGTCTATGTATCTTACTTTTATTCTTATTCTGCCTACTTCTTTATGCTTTGTTGTTATTGTAATTATATGTCACTTTATTGTTTTCATATTCATTTTTATAACATTTCACTTTGACTTTTATCCTTCATTTTTCCCTTACTTCTATGTTGCTTTATTCTTGTAAATTAATTTTACTTTCTTTTAAATTGATACAGTTTCTTAATTGATTATAACTATTACGAACGTTAACTCAATCCCGCAAACAATGAAGCATATTCAATGAAGACGAATACAAGTTGTCCGAATTAAGTGCCGCATTATAACGCTAGGTGGCAGGGGTGTTCGCTAATAGTGTTGGTAAAATTAGGTAAGCAAACCCGTGCCGGGGTTATTCGAGTTTTTTTCAATTTTCTGCCTTAATACTTTATTAATCAAGCTTAAATTTTTTAAAGACTGATGTTTGTTATATGTCCAGGTATGTACCCGATACATGCCATTCCCTCGGAAGTCTCGCTAGATCGTAAGATTTCCCCTGGAAGACTGACTACATAGTGATGCTTCCAGCGAAAGACTATACAGTGGGACTCCCCCCGGGGAAGTTTCAATATATAGCTGGTCTTCCGTGGGAAATCTCGCTATATAGAGCAATTCGCCCCCATTCCTAGCAACCCCTCCCCCGAATAGTTTTTTTAAATCGTAAAACAAATCGTAAAACAATGTTTATATATACTAACGTTTTCAGTTTTTGAAGAAAATTTATCCGTTCTATCAGGGACCTATATACTAGTATATAGGTCCCTGGTTCTAAATGAATAAATATTTGAATAGTATCATTTTAATAGTGTTTTATAATTAAATCATTTTAATCATTTAGTTAAACATAGATAATCTTCACGAGTACATATGGATAATGACTCCTTCTCTCTCTCTCTCTCTCTCTCTCTCTCTCTCTCTCTCTCTCTCCCACCCCTTGGATGCAGTCGCCCGCGTGGCACTGTGGTTACGGCGTCTGTTCTATATAGAGTCACGAAGTACAGTAGTAAGGATTCGACCAATACGTCGTGGGTTCCAATCCCACTATAGAATGTGAAGTTCGGTCCTTCGGATAAGATCTAGACCGCATTATCCGAGGTCCCGTGTCGCTGTAGGTGCTGGCACGAAAAAAGATCCCTCACTGCTCAATGGCTATAAGTGCCGAGTATATAGGACAAATTTGCAGCTCTCCATCGGTAAGAGGTGGCTTCTCCATTTGAATGAAAAATTCTCGAAAAGGAAATTATACAATGTACAATCACACCACCAAAGTCTCAATATATATACTGACTTCCGGGTGGACGACCTCCTATGGGGTGAGTTTCATCGGTAAAGGGGAGGGTGGCCACGAAACATTTTCCTAAACGTAACTTTTTACTACTGGAAAAGTTCAGCGAAAGGCTGGTTGCCCCCAATCCCTTATCCCTTACACTTTTTGTTGCAGTATTAATAGTCAATTTAAATATTAAAAGTCATATACTTAGCGGCATATGAGTAAAATTTATTACTGAAAAAAGTTGACCCCCCCCCCCCTTCACCACCACCGAATAGAATTTTCGAGTTTTAAGATTTTTTTTTTAGCTCTCCTGGTTGATGACAAACACGGTGCGTACTAAAGATATTTCTTTCTTTATTGAAAAGTGCTATTTTAATATAAAATATTAACACAGAAAAAAGACCGGAGTGTTTCTAGTATGCCTGGGTGCATGTAGTCTGGTTCAAACTTCGCCTTCCATGCGCGGATCTAGATGGGGGGGGGGATTAGGACCCCCTGGAATTAACAAGGTTTCTAAAACAAGGGAAAAAAGTTAACCCCCCCCCCCCCCCCGAAATAGAATTTTGACGTTTGAGCGAGTTTAGGTTTTTTCTTCTTTTTATGCTTGTCAAGAAATTTCTGGGATTGGATTTTCTTTATTCTTGGTTGCCCCTCCCCCCCCCCCCCCCCCACTGGAAAAAAATTCTGGATACGCGCCTGCCTACCCATAACGCTCCTCACTCCTTTGCAAAGCCCTGTCCCTAGAGTCACGCGCATAAGCAGTGATTATCTGTCGTGAAATAAAGTTCAGTTCAGTGGAAGGTTCTGAAAAACAACCCAATTTATAAGGGTTAATTAACTATTATCAAAATATTTTACATTTTTATAACAATTAAACTGTAATTCAAATATACCAACAAATAACTTTAGTAGAGTTATTATATTTTTCAGGCGAGAGAACAGTGACGTAGCATCGTTTTTGAAAGTGGGGAGGGTTGCAACGAGAGAATAAATATTCAAGCCACCCGGCTGAAAACAACTTGACAAGCGCCAAATAAACCCCAGGAAATTGTCCAAACTTGAAAATACATATGCGTCAGCACCGGGGAGGGGGGGGGGGGGGGCTTAGCCCCCACTTCTTTCCAAAGATAGACATTGAACATTCCTGCGTAGGTTTAGCCCCCCCCCCCCCCCCCCGGACACGATGTAAAGGTTTAAAATGGGGAAAGTGGTGGTATTTGGAAAAAAAAAAAAACTTTGGCACTGGAATTCGAACCTTCAACCCACCCCCACCCCACCCCACCCCTTCTCACGAAATAAGATTTTTTTGTTTGGAAAATGGACATTTTTTTTTTTTTGCTTGTCAGGTTTTTTTTTTTTTTTTTTTTTTTGAAGGTCTAGATTCAAATTCTTCAATAGAATCAAATTTAAATTTTCTTCCTACTATACGTACTACATTTACTTATTTGACCCTTAAAATTACTCTTACAAAAAGTGGGTCGGCCTTTAAATGAACATATTCAGTATAGTATAAAGTAATGTCAGGAAAAAAGAAGCCGCTTTTCCTGTGTGCCCAGAGAAAATAAATATGGAGTTTCCATCATTGGATCGGGTGATCGGATCCGGCCTTCAGAAGTTCGACTGATAAAGTACTAAGGCCTATTTGAGAATCTCAAATAACCCGACCCGGGTTTGCTTACCTAGTTTTACCAACACTCGTAGCGAACACCACGCCACCTAGCGTTATAATGCCGCACTAAATTTTGACGGTTTGACAACTTCCATTCGTCTTCATTGAATATGCTTCATTGTAAGCGTAAGTAGAGATAATGCTAATAATTTATCTAAGAAACTGTTTAAGTTTAAAAGAAAGTAGAATGAATTTACAAGAATAAAGCAATATAGAAGTAAAGACAAAATAAAGAATGATAAAAGTTAAAGTGAAATGTAATTAATACGAATATGAAAACAATAAAGTGACATATAATTACAATAACAACAAAGCATAAAGAAGTAGGCAGAATAAGAATAAAAGCAAGATACATAGACTTTTGGCGGTAATTCCCTTCCATAGTTGGCACACAAGTAGACTACACAAAGATACATAAAATAGTGCAATGGTTTTTGATAAGTACAAACCAGTAGAGCTACAGTCTCGACAGAGACTTCTGGTTTTTCATCATCTTTGCCATAGCAAGCTCATCTTCAAGATGACTCCGAAGGCGAATGGCTATCCTGGTGTCCTTGAATCAATAGCGTTTGATGTCGGGCGAATTCGTGATGTACTGATGCATTTAGACCAACCACTTCGCAGACAGGGGTTTCACATTATAGATCGTAAGATCCAACGGAATCACATCAGAGTCTTCGCAATCTTTCAATTGTATGACAATTTAATTGGAATACTTATTTGCGTAAATATTGCTTTCTGACAAAAATTCAAATTTTTAATGATGTGGGTAGCTATGAAAATGTCTTTTGGTTGATTTTTATGCCCCCCTTCGATGAAGGGAGGGCATATTGCTTTGCTGATGACTGTCGGTCCGTTCATTTTCTTCACAACCGTTGCACATGCTTAGATGAAATTTAGTATACACAATATATCACATGAATGTCTAGATCAAGTTCTGGTTTGGGTACATTTGCGCCATTTTTGACAGAGTTATGCCCCTTGGACTTAGAAAAATTCCAATTATTTGCAGTTTCCGTTCATTTTCTTTAAAACCGTTGCACATGCTTAGATGAAATTTAGTATACACAATATATCACATGAATATCTAGATCAAGTTCTGGTTTGGGTACATTTGCGCCATTTTTGACAGAGTTATGCCCCTTGGACTTAGAAAAATTCCAATTATTTGCAGTTTCCGTTCATTTTCTTCACAACCGTTTCACATGCCGAGATAAAATTTAATATACAGATTTGTCAGATGAAAATCTAGATCAAGTTTTGTTTTCGGTACAATCGTGCCATTTTTGACATTGTTTTGCCCCTTGGACTTGGAAAAATTCCAATTTGGGGGAGGGGGCATAAGTGTTTTACAAACACCTCTTGTTTTTTACAGGGTTTGCTCTCTGGGGGATGCAACCATATCCTTACTGCTGGGTACTGGTTGGGATCCATGAAATCAGGGACAACTGGTCTCCGAGGACAGTGAGGTTGGGGGCAGCCCATCTGCTGCGGGATCTCCGGCAATGATGACACGGTCGCAAATGGTCCATTGAGTAATCGCTACAGGAGTAGCAGGCAGCGCGTTGATGACATGCACTTAATTGGTAACGACGTTGTGTGACCAGCATATGGGTCACTTTGCAATCACTGCGGTCGGCGCTCTGATGCCCCATCTCGGGATCCTGCCCCTCCCTGCCGCGCTGGCCTAGATTGTGACTCAGGGGGTGGGGATGGAAGTCCGGATCTTTCCATGGTAAGTAAAGCCTGTAATTCTTAAATCTCCTGTAAGACCTGCTAAGGGGATCTGAATAGCGTGCCCGGCAGAGCATGCGGGGACGGGCTCCGAAGAGTGTCAAGAATTGCCCTGTGAGCAGACAGGGGTTGGAGAAAAGGTCTATGGGGCGGCGGAGATCTCTGGGGGTAATGATTTTACCCTGGGTGGAGTAGCTTTCTTGGAGGTGGCAGGCTCTGTAGTTGTCTGTGATATGGGTCAGGTCTGTGACGGATGCTATGTCTGCGGCAAAGCAAATCTTTGAAAGGCCCCATGTTCCAACGTCCTACTTCATGTCCATCAGAAGTCCTCCGGACGACGTACTTGGTAATATTTTCCAGTCCCAGCACGAGGAAAAAGTCCGAAATGTTATTTATGTCCTGCCACAGTTGAATCATATGTTGAGGCCAACGGGCCTTATAGGCTTATGAGGCACTCTTGCTCATCATTACTATGCAATTAGTTTATTTAATATCTAGGAGCAGAGAGAACATACTCAAAGAACTCATGTATTTTCACCATATAATCAATAGAGCCCTCCTAACACCAGAACCCTTGGGCCAAAAAAATTCACAATTTTGGTAGAGACACTCTTGTTCATCATAACTATGCACTTTGTTAGTTTATGTAATACCCAGGGGCAGAGAAGAAGATTTTCAAAGAAATCATGTATTTTCACTATATATAATCAATAGAGCAGAAGAAGAAGAAATGCATTTTCACTATATACTTATTTAGCCCCGCCCTAGCACTAGAACCCCTGACCCCGGGGTCATGAATTTCACAATTTTGGTAGAGGACGCAATGCTGATTACAATCATGCAAACAGTTTGACTGATGTCCAGGAGTAAAGAAGAAAATTAGTAAAAATTGATTAATTTTAGTGGTTTTGGCCCCACCCCTCAGGCCCCAGGGCTGCAGGGATCATAAAATTCACAATTTTTTGTTCCCCTTTGCTCGTAAATGCTTTGTGCCAAATTTGCTTAAAATTTGTTAAGTGGTTGCAGAGAAGAAGCTGAAAATGTTCAAATGTTAACACACGACGGACGACGACGGACACGAAAACGGATAGCAATATGTCACCTGAGTTTACTTGGGTGACCTAAAAATTAAATAAGAGCAAATATATTCAATTTTGTTACATTTTGATTTTCTTTATTATATTATTCTTAATGGTTTACAAACCTTAAGCAACAATACACTAGCCTTCCATCTGATGAAAGACTCCTCTCTGTTGATATCTCCGAAAAGAGTTGATTGTTTGAACTTTTGGACTGGTTGAACAATAAAAACCAAACCAACAAAATAACAGCATACATGCATTCACATGTTCTGCATGTACTCACTTGTACTGTTTTTTTTTCTTGTGATCCATTATAAATTTAATATTCAGTATTGAACAAATTTTGGTAAATAGTAATTGAAGGAAAACATGTCTAGTTTTTGTTTATTCCCTGCCATTTTCGGGGTACAAAAATAATCATTTTAACACCAAACGAACTATCCCACCACAGAGCGCCGGTCAAACCGATTTGACACATTATCGGGTAATAATACTCGTGGGAACATTTTAGCTTAAAGTTTATGCCCGTCATTACCTAGAGTTAAATATATAAAATTTGTAATTGAGTCTGCATTTGGACATTTGATTTCTAGTGACCCATACATTGGAATGACACTAGGGTCTTAACTTTCCTGTCATGTTAGGTCCATGAATAAAAACATGAGGGTTTGGTGAGAAAACCGGCCCTGAACACAATGTTTCCCGTTTTAGATGTATATCATACGCTTCTACTGCTTCCTGTTCATGTTCAATTCAAAATTCCATAGCTGCGTTTTGAGTTTGATTTTCTTTTAATATTGCATCTGATTGTATTGGCACTGTCATCAGGTGTTTTGTTTTTAGCTCTACTGCTCAGAGACCAGAAGAGCTTATGCGATAGTAATGCGTCCGTCGTCCGTCCGTCTGTCTGTCTGTCTGTCTGTCTGTAAACAATTTTTCAAAATGCTACTCCTCCTACAGTTTTGGTCTGATTTCAATATAACTTGGCACACAAGTAGACTACAAAAAGATACATAATTCTGTGTATCGGTTTTTGATTTCGATGAACAGTGTTGCCGCGGTTACTAAAAATAGAAATTTCTGTGAAATTCTTTCAAAATGCTACTCCTCCTACAGTTTTGGTCTGATTTCAATATAACTTGGCACACAAGTAGACTACACTAAGATATATAATTCTGTGTATTGGTTTTTGATTTCGATGAACGGTGTTACCGTGGTTACTAAAAATAGAATTTTATGTGAAATTCTTTCAAAATGCTACTCCTACAGTTTTTGTCTGATTTCAATATAACTTGGCACACAAGTAGACTACACTAAGATACAAAATTCTATATACATGTATCAGTTTTTGACCTCGATGAACATTATTGCTTTGATTACAAAAATAGAAATTTCTGTTAAATACTCTCAAAATGCTACTCCAAATACAGTTTAAGTCTGAATATAATATAATGTGGCCTGCAAGTAGACTATACTAAGAACATAAAGAAACTGAATCAAGGATCATTATTCTTTTTTTTAATTGTTCTGGTAAAGTTTCAATTCCCAACTGCTTAAGAACTTTTCTCTTCCTTTGCTTTAAGTACAAACCAGTAGAGCTTCAGTCTCGACAGAGACTTCTGGTTTATTGCTCGGTCCAAATTTTGATTTAACAGTCACCTTAGAATTAAATTTGATGGAAGGTGGCAATATAGTTTGATTTTGAGCATTTGTTTACTAACTCAGTATCAGTTATTTTAAGCATTTGTTGACTTTTAATCAGTCTTAACTCAAGATCATTTAAGGTAGCCCTGGAAAGATTATTGATTGTATGTTGTTTATCGTCCTTCTCGCGAATTTTTCACTCATATGGAGACGCCACCACTTGCCGGTGGAGAGCTGCAAATTTTGTCCTATACTGGGCACTCAGGGCCATTGAGCAGGGAGGGATCTTTTTCGTGCCAGCACTTTCTGCAACACGGGACTTCGGTTTTAACGGTCTCACCCGAAGGACCGGTCCCCACGTCCCACAGTGGGATTCGAACTCGTGACGTAAGGATTGACTCTTTACTTTGCGACTCTAGAGCAGACGCTCTAACCACTGCGCCACGCGGGCGACGCCCTGGAAAGATAACCCTTGCGCAAATTTACATTCTTTTACCATTATCCTTTTGGCATGCGCATTTAGCTCTTCTTTTTCCATTCAAATTGAATTTGGTCTCAACAAAAGTCATCTTTACCTTGAAATTACCATCCAACGCCCCAAATAAGGTTAACTATGAACATCGATTAAGGTCGCTATTTGCTTCCAATTTTAAGACAATTATTCGCCAATTTAGTCAGTCAGATTAATATTTTTTTTGCGTGTCGTCATTTTGCTCCTTTTAGCAACCACACTCTTCCACGTGTAAGACGTTCATTTGCTAGTGTTGTACATGTAATGAATTAAAGACATAGACGGATTCCCCTTGAGTGGGCCCCTTCAGATAACTCATGCTGATTGATCAAACGTCTTGTTTTATAGTTTACCGATGAGACAAGGTTCAATTTACGGCGTTCAGTTTGAAGATTGAGAGCTTATCATAGGAGAGGCGAAAGGTACAGTGCACCTTGTGTTAAAGAAAAGGGACAGTTTGGAGGAGGCTCTGTGATGATTTGCCGGGGATTTCTTTATCACAATGACTCAGGCCATAATCGTGAATCAAGATTTGAATGCTCAGTGATATCAAGATATCATCTGCCCTCGTGTAATACCACATGTGCAACAAGAGAAATGCTGCAGAGAAACAACATCAGGGTTTTAGAATTACCTTCGTGTAGTCAAGATCTTAATCTAATTGAAAATGTCTGGGACTAGGTGGATAGGCGAATTCGACGACTTCCTGCTCAACGAAACCTTGCACAACTACAAAGGAATATTTTGAACGAGTGAAAAATGTGCCACGTAGATTTTAAGCTCACTTGAGCCGAAGTGGGCTGTGATCACATTTTGTCCGTCGTCCGTCTATTTGTCTGTCCATCTGTAAACTTTTCTCAATTTCGACTTCTGATGAAGAAACACTGGGCCAATTTTGACCAAACTTGGTACAAACCATCCTTGAGTGAAACACTGGGCCAATTTTGACCAAACTTGGTACAAACCATCCTTGAGTGAAAGGGAATTTAAATTGTTAAAATTAAGGGCCAATTTTCTCACAAGGGCAGATAATCAAGAAAGAAAAAATAGGGTGGGGTCAATAAAAAAATATTCTTCTCAAGAACCACTGGGCCAGAAAAGCTGAAACTTGCATGGAAGCATACTGGGGTAGTGTAGATTCTAAATTGTTAAAATCATGACCCTCGGGGATAGGGCGGGACCACAAAGGGGAATCAAAGTTTAAGAATGTTGAATCAAAGCATCCTTTGGTATTGTAGATTTCAATTTGTTGAAATTATGATCAGTTGGGTAGGGTGGGGTCACAATATGTATTATAAGGGGGAAATATGGTAAAAAATGGAATGGTCAAAGCTTCTTAGGTGAGCGGTGTGGCCCATGAGCGTCTTGTTTTTCATAATTATATCAATTCCTTTAGACAAATATGCGAAGCTGTTATCCGAGCAAATGGAGGTCATACCAGATATTGAAGTGCGAATCTCACAATTGGGGGTACCAATATTTCATAAACTGTACTCAACTCAACTGTTCAACAAGTTTGCAACAGATCATGTTTTATTTTCGGTATTATAATAAAATATTAAAATAATATACTAATAAGATTTTGCTGCGTTCAAATTTAAAAATAAACAAAGGAATAGTAAGTGGAGCATTAGCAGTTTTGTCTTATGTATATTTGAAAAACAATAGGGTAAATAAGAAAAAAAACTATAAAAATCAAACATCTTTATAGATTCTTTTTTAATTGTAAGCAAGAAAATACTAAGGGCAAACAGATCCAGGACGAAGCGTCCATCCACATCATCCTATGCGAGAACTCATCCATCATCCTATGCGAGAACCGCAAGAAATTACACAATTACCGTATCGACATCAAAAGCTACCACATTAACCACCTGCACAACGGCTATTGTACAAGACGTACTACCCAGCACATCTCAGACAGCACCCATCACATATCAGGCAACATGCATATCCCTTGGCTCTTCCCAGTCTGCAACTTCTTCAGTCACTTCAACATCCACTGTAAGACAAACAGGTAATAGCGTTAACCCTGATTTCATGCAGCCATCCACAACACTCTAATTAGTGTTGCTGATGATTTGGCATCACATATTCCACAGCAAAGAAAAGAAAAAAAATACAGAATTGTCAAAGTTATGCTGTCAGAAAGTGACCCTCAAAAGGGACAAAAATTCTTCATTGTTGATGATTACATAGTTATTGAAGCCAAAGCGAAGTATAAAAAAATGTGGTTCTTGATATTTGTTAGTGTCTATTTGACAAGGCATCTACAAAAAGATAAGGGAAAAGTAGTTATTCTACAGGTGGTTGGTTAGAATACGATAAACAGTTATGGCTGAGAATGTCAAAAAACAGCTAGGGGTCAGAAGATGCTGAGTTATGGTTATTGAACATGTCAAATCACATGCACAGTCAACAAACGCACTCTGCACTGATAAACATAAACAATTCCCCATCACAAAATGTTTGGCAAAATCTTAATCAACTGCAGTACAATCAACCTTCCCAATCCAATTCTTGACTCCAACAGTCCACAAGTAGACCAAAGCAATTTTTCAAAGACCAAGACATATGGGCCTTCGGTTCAACAAACAAATCTTTCAGTCCCAATAAATAATGGCATAAATCAAGCCATTGATACTGGTTTATGCTCGGTATCATATGCCTGTTCTGATAACCCAAAAGAAAAGGTGCTTTGATTTGCAAGATGGATTTGTGAAGTGTCTTGGGGCTTTTTCCAGTATATCTTTCAGATTTTTTAACTTTTAGGTATTCGTATTTAATATTAACTCTATATAGATAAGTGCATGCCCTTTTGCTGTTCAATAGCATGTGCTACGTTTAAAAAAATCCATATCAACCGAGTTGAGCTGAATTTTAGTATGCGAGTGTATCTTGATGACTAACAGATCAAGTTTTAATTTCGTTTCGCTTCATTGATTTTGACAGAATTATGGTATATTTAATTTTCATTATGGTTTAAGATCGGGTTCGTGCTGCGCTGAATTCCGATGTCAACATGGTACATTTTATTGATATATTGATTGTATACTGTTTAACGTCCCTCTCCAGAATATTTCACTGATATGGAGACGTCACCATTGTCGGTGAAGGGCTATACTGTTTAACGTCCCTCTCCAGAATATTTCACTGATATGGAGACGTCACCATTGTCGGTGAAGGGCTGCAAATTTAGGCCTATGCTCGGCACTTACGGCCTTTGAGCAGGGAGGGAACTTTATCGTGCCGTACCTGCTGTGACACGGGGCCTCGGTTTATATACAGTTTTACCTCGATCAGAACTTAAGCATATTATAAAATGTCATCCTGAAGAATGTCCTGCTTATGCAATACTCTCAGAATGCTTGATTATTATCAACTCCAAGGTCACTCTGCAATCTTTTTTGTGGTTCACCGATTTTTTCGCTAAACTAAAAGATTTACATGGAAGCAGGGCATTCAGCAGAAGATATTACAATGCAACTACATGTATCAGCATAAAAAATCCTACCATAAATACTTGTAATTCAATGACCAAGCGCGTGTGATGAGAATACCCTCAGAGACTAGACTTACCTTAACATAGAACCTACGTAGTATTACGTCATAGAAACGCTAGGTTTGATCGAATCCGGTTTAAAAATTATATGTAGAGTAAATTTCCTGTGGAATATCAAACGACAACATATGAGACCGAAAGAAGGCTGCTTTATTAAGAAAAGCCAAGTTAAACGATTAAAGAAATTGGAGGAAACAAGAAGAATAACGCCATATCTATCATCGAAAGTAAGCGCAGTAAAAGACAACTACATGGACATTAACTGGCTACTTAGTAGGAATGTCTTGCAATTAACAGATAAACAGTTGTATATTCAATTTCCATTCCTATCATTATCCAATTTAAGGTCTAATCTTTTTTAAATACATTTATCTGGAATGCAGAAACAGAATAAGATTTACTTCAAAGAGCATTACATCTTTGTGATCCCAAGACGTTTCCATTACTCTCTTTACTATAACATCCAATATGTCCTCCACCACATTTCAGCTACTGAATACTTCATTGTGTTCATGATTGCAAGTTTCAGAAAAACATTTTTCGTTTCCGCTAAGCCCCCGTAGGGACCCGGGGTGATAAGAATAGGTCCCTGGCACCCCCTTGCATGTCGTACGAGGCGACTAAATGGGGCAACCTGTTGGCCGTGGGTTGCGACCCGTGTTGGTGGAGAAGGGGATCCTGGTGGCTGAGGCTGACCAACACTCCACTTTGGCCCCATATTCATCTAGACGGGGGGTCAAGTTTGGCCCGACTTGATCAATCGGCTAGTCATGCCGAGCTGATAATATTTACATGCCTTAGTATTGATGTATTGCAATGTCTTCTGTATTATCCATTAACCTCTGTTTTGCAATTTCCAATACGCCGACGTTTCCATGTTGATATTTATATATTAAGCGGTGGCTTAGGGTCAGTCGGGCATATTATGTCTGAGTATAGCTTCTTTGTATCCTCTTGGTATCTGTCTTACTGGATGTCCATTTGACCAGATATCGCCCTTGTTGGCGCTCCGAGGTGGGCGGGGAGCAAGGATTCTGAAACTCTATTCATTTATCATGGCTCTCACAAAAAAACGTTGTTACCCAGCAGGTTTCGATATTTCTATCAACGAAGAAGAACTCAGTTCTATCGTTGAACACTGGCCCCGCTTCATCACACTTGAAGCACAAATATCAGAACAGCATACAAAGCCTCTCACAAAGGTATCGCCATTTGTTATACTCCCCGCAAACGAAGTTTAGGGGGGGTATTATTAGTTACATAGTCTTTTAGTGACAGGGTATGGGATGATACCTGGTTAGTAAATTTCATACCTGACGAGGCGGAGCCGAGTCAGGTATGAAATTTACTAACCAGGTATCATCCCATACCCTGTCACTAAAAGACTATGTAACGAATTTACCCCACCGATGTAACATTTGCGGTTTATCTGTAGTTTATAAATGGTTTTGTCTGCTAAATCCTTCATCGCGCTCATACTGCGCCTATTATGACGTCACGTTTGTGTTTGTGACGTTATACATCGACCGGGTATAGATTCCTACTGACCGGGTATGGATTTACAACTGACCGGGTATAAGTAATCCACCGTCTTCACGTGACAGACTTCAACCAATCGTAAGCCAGGATTTCACGGTAAAATCAACAGAAGTGGGGTAAATTGGAATCACCATGTCCGTCTGTCCGTCTGTCTGTAGACGAGATTTTGTCCGGACCATTACTCAGAAACTATTGGAAGGATTTGTCTGAAAATTTGTACACATATTATTCACCATATGGAGGTGTGCACCTGTTATTTTCATCTTGATTCGATTATTATTTTGAATTTTACAGGTGTTTTTTTCATTTTTATTTTGTGGTTTTGTCCGGACCATTTCTCAGAAACTATTGCAAGGATTAATCTGAAAATTTGTACACTTATTATTCACCATATGAAGGTGTGCACCTGGAATTTTCAACTCTTTTGGTTCATTTTTCTGCATTTTAAAATTTTTTTTTTAATTTTAATTGACTTGTTCATTTTGGGCTCATATATATAAGGTTTGAGACATAGAATCTAGAATATCTGTACAAAAATGTGAACTACAGCTTGAAACTACTCATAAAAACTTTAAAAAAGAAACATCATCAAGTGTTAGAAACAGTTTTTACATTGCACAGAAGATAATGTAATTTCATTTGTCTCTTGGGAATAATGACTGGCCATGCATCCAGTTAAAGATAAATTAATGAGTTTGGTGTGGGAAGTTGAACATTAAGGCATCTCATTATCAACCATGAGTTATCTCCTGGGAATCGGGCACAAGAATTAAAGATCTCTCTTCTCTCATTCTCTTAATTGTAATTTATTGTCTGTCAAAGCACTTCATTACTGGATGACCAGCTCTTTATTTTCAAAATGAATTTGATATAAAGTTATCAAGATTAATTTAATTTTGTATAATATGATTTTTTTTCAACAATCAGTTTACAGAGTGTCATAACACATAATTGCAATACATTTTTTTAATGCAGAAATGAAAAAATAAAATTAAAAAATAATGTTACAATGGAATTACAGTGTATTAGTATTGATGTTTCATTTGATTGCACCTTTGTTTCATTCATTAAGAAACATGATGAGCAATTATATTTCACTGCAAATTTTTTAAGTTAATAGTGAGCACCTTTAGATCCATAAAGTATTTTGAATTGGCACCTTCTCTGAAAAACCCAGCGGGGGGTATTTGTCCCTATTGGACAGTTCTAGTTATACAAAAAAGGTATCCAAGGAATTATTGGTACCCCAAAGTCAGTCAAAAAGTTGAAATCGGATGCTCTTCTTATTGAAGTGTCCAAGAAGCAACAATCAACTGCATTGTTAGGTTTGAAATTACTTGCCGATATTCCTGTAATTGGTAAGATCCACAATGGACTTAATCAAAGTAAAGGCATACTGTTTGACAGGGATCACGACCTGGATGACATTCCAGAACAGGAAATCCAATCTGAATTGGAATCCCAAGGAGTGGTCTCTGTAAAACGATTTACCAAAAAACGGAATGACATCATTGAACCAACAAATACATACCTTTTGACTTTTGGCATGCCAACACTACCTTCAAAAATTAAAGTAGGTCTATACCAAATGAAAATTGAAATGTTTGTTCCAAATCCGCTGCGTTGTTTCAAATGTCAGCGGGTTGGACATGGACAATCCAACTGTAAAGGCTCTGAAGTGTGCTTTAGGTGTGGTGAAGAGGGGCATGATGGTAAAGGTTGCCAAAATGACCCCAAATGCAAAAACTGCAAGGGCGGACACATGGCTTCATCTAAACAATGCCCGATGTGGAAAAGGGAGAAAGAAATTCAAAAAGTTAAATCTGAAAAAAGAATACCCTATCCCGAAGCCAAAAAATTGGTCAACTTGTATAGTACCCCGAAACCAAATTTAACATATGCAACTGTTGTAAAATCGTCCTCTTTGAAGGACTCTTCTACCCAGGTCTCTGAAAAAGACTTTCATCAGCAGACTGAACCTTTGTCATCTAATGACAAAGGTAAATCTAATTCACCTGCATGTGCAGGCCCTGCAGCTGCGGCTGCACCAAAATCTGTAGCTTTGACTACATCGAAGCCAGCAGCTGCAGGTAAATCATCAGGGAGACCCCAACAGATCTCCCTCAAAAAACACCCCAAGACAGCCGAGTGATAGGTTGCCCAAAGGGACCCTCACTCTCCAAAATAAATTTGGGGTTTTCGAGGAGATGGACATAACACCATGTCATCCCTCCTCGCGAGTCCGAAGTGTCTCACCGAATAAAAATAAAGGGAGGATATCCCCAATTACTCATAAAAAATAAAAATGATCCATCTTTCGTTAATACAATGGAATTGTCGAGGTTTTAAAGTCAATTTTAATGAATTAACATTACTTATCCAGGACCATAACCCGGTAGCTATATGTTTACAAGAAACACATTTAAAAGAAACAGATAAAATTAATATAAAAAATTACAGCATGTATAACTACTATGCTCAGACTGAAAGAGCATCTGGTGGTTCTTCTTTAGCAATTAACAATAAATACATCCATAGCCAACTAGATTTAAAAACAAATCTTCAGGCAGTAGCTGTACGCCTTTCACTTGAAAAAACAATTACCCTTTGTTCTGTTTATGTTCCTCCAAACTATCATTTACAAGCTTTAGAACTTACAAAGTTAATACAACAACTTCCAGCTCCATTTATGATTGTGGGTGACTTTAATGCCCATAATCCTTTATGGGGCAGCGATAAAATAACAGATAAAGGAAAGATAATTGAAGATGTAATATCACATCATAATCTTTGTATACTTAATGACGGCTCTAGAACTTATCTGCATCCGGGTAATGGTTCATATACTTCTATAGATATTACTTTAGTAGACCCTTCTTTACTTTGGGATTTTAGTTGGTCAGTACATGACGATTTATGTGGGAGTGATCACTTCCCAATTATCATTAAACAAGATATATCCTCTGAGAATACTTCTATTCAAAGCTGGAAGTTGAACAAGGCTGATTGGATACAATTTGAAAACTTGTGCTTAGAAAATATTTCGTCTGAAAAGTTTGAGAACAATCCTGATCCTATTAAAACATTTACTGAAATCCTATTAACAACTGCAAATAAATGTATACCTAAAACCTCGACAAATTCTTCTAAAACTAAAAAACCATGGTTTACTGAAGAATGCAATGACGCTATTAAAGCTCGCAAAAAAGCAGAGAGACAATTTAATCGAATACCAACATCATCAAATTTAAGTAATTTTCGTATATTTAGAGCAAAAGCTCGCAGAACCATTAACTTTAATAAACGAAAATCTTGGAAAAAATTCGTTTCCAGCCTTAATTCTCACACTCCTATCAATAAGGTCTGGAATGCAATTAGAAAAATTAAAGGTGAAGGTCCTGAAAAATATCAACATCTTAATGTTCGAAATCAAATTATAACGCATAAAAAAGAAATATCAAATGAAATAGGTAAAACAATTTCTAAAAATTCCTCCACCGAAAATATCAGCCCTAAGTTTAGTAATTATAAAAAATCACAAGAAAAGAAAATATTAGATTTTACATCTGAAAACAATGAATGTTATAATCACCCGTTCACTTTAGATGAACTTCAAAAATCTTTAGATAAATCTCATGACACAGCAGTAGGACCGGATCAAATCCATTATCAAATAATTAAACACCTTCCTTTAAAACGTAAAGAATGTCTTCTGCAAATTTTCAATACGATTTGGGAGCAGGGTCATTTTCCACCTTCCTGGACCCAAGCTACAATAATTCCCATCCCAAAGCCTGGTAAGGATCATACAGATCCAAATAATTACCGTCCTATTGCTTTAACAAGCTGTTTATGTAAAACCATGGAAAGGATGATCAATGAACGACTTATATGGTTTCTTGAAACTAATAGTATTTTAACTAATATTCAATGTGGTTTTAGGAAAAACCGCAGTACTATTGACCAGTTGGTAAGACTGGAAACCTATATTCGTGATGCATTTATTAAAAAAGAGCATGTTGTATCTGTGTTTTTTGATTTAGAAAAAGCATATGATACTACATGGAGACATTGCATTTTAGAAGATCTCTACACTATGGGTCTTAAAAGACATTTACCGAATTTTATCAAGAATTTCTTGAATGATAGACATCTTAAAGTACGCTTAGGATCTACATATTCGGAAAGTTTTGAACAGGAAATGGGTGTGCCACAAGGTAGTATTCTATCAGTAACTCTATTCAGTATAAAAATTAACAATTTAGCAGAAGTTCTTGAAAATGATATGCATGGAAGTTTATATGTTGATGATTTTGTTCTTTGTTTTAAATCCAAAAATATGAATTATATTGAGCGAAAATTGCAGGGTTGTCTAAATAAAATTCAAAATTGGGCTTGACGTAAATGGATTTAAATTCTCAAAAAGTAAAACCGCTTGCGTTCATTTTTGTTCCAAACGGAAAGCGCATGACGAACCACGTCTGCTGCTCGATGGAAATCCAATTAAGGTTGTTAAAGAAATAAAGTTTTTAGGTATCATCTTTGATAGTAAACTCTCTTTCGTATCACATATTAAAATGCTTAAAGAAAAATGCACAAAAGCTTTAGATGTTATTAAAGTAATTGCAAAAACAAAATGGGGGGCAGATAAAAATACACTTTTAAAACTATATCGTTCTTTAGTAAGATCCAAGTTAGATTATGGCTGTATTGTATATGGCTCGGCAAGAACTTCTTACGTGAAAGTTCTTGATGCAATTCACCATCAAGGCCTTAGACTGTGCTTGGGAGCTTTTCGAACTTATCCAAAGGAAGCTCAGAGTCTCTAATATGTTTTTTAGATCGTAGTCCAAGTGGTTTTATACATGTTTTTCTTTTATTATGATACAAGTTTTCATTCTGTGGATGAAAAACACAGTTATAAGCAGGATTATCAACATTTGCTTTTTATTTCAGTATATATTATAGGGTAAGTTTAATTCTACGTAAGTCGAGGGGTGGTTCATTTGCCTCAACATATAAACTGTCTTTAGGAGAAGTAGTTTATATGTTGAGGCAAATGAACCACCCCTCGACTTACGTAGAATTAAACTTACCCTACAATATATACTGAAATTAAAAGCAAATGTTGATAATCCTGCTTATAACTGTGTTTTTCATCCACAGAATGAAAACTTGTATCATAATAAAAGAAAAACATGTATAAAACCACTTGGACTACGATCTAAAAAACATATTAGAGACTCTGAGCTTCCTTTGGATATTATAAAACCTACAACTTTCTCTGAGATACCGCCCTGGAAATTAATAAAACCAAGTGTTGATATATCTTTATCTGAATTTAAGAAATCGGAAACAAATTCCCTTATTTTTAAACAAAAACTGGCCGAAATGAAACATTCTATGGGTTCTACAGTCGAAATCTATACAGATGGTTCGAAAGATAATGATACAGTTGCGTCAGCTGCAGTGGTTGATGATAGCATATTCTCAACACGTCTTCCAAATGAAGCAACAATTTTTACTGCGGAAGCAAAAGCCATACAACTTGCATTTGAATACATAAAATCTTCCAGTGACAACATATTTACTATATTTTCAGACTCCCTCTCTTGCTTACAATCTATTAAAAACAAGAATCTTGATCATCCTTATATTTTAGATATATTAATTCAGTATACACATCTCACTCTCAAGGGTAAAAAAAGTTAATTTTTGTTGGATTCCGAGCCACATCGGCATCCCTGGAAACACTAGGGCTGACAGTGCAGCAAAAATTGCACTTCAACATGAAATTACTTTATTCAAAATTCCTTACACTGATTTGAAATATCTTGTTAAAATTTACGTTAATTCTCTTTAGCAAATTTATTGGAATTTTTGTGATGAAAGTAAGCTTTATGCTATCGAAAACAAAGTTAACAAATCATGTGACTTCGGTCTGAAACGTCAAGACGAAGTAATTATATCAAGAATACGTATTGGTCACTCTAAAGTTACACATGCATATTTACTGAATCGGGAGTCTCAACCGGAATGTATATCCTGTGATTGTCCGATAACTGTTAATCATATTTTATTAGAATGTTCTGATTTTACGCCCATTCGAAATAGACTTTTTGGTAATGCAAAAACCATATATGAACTTTTTACAAATGTTAATGTACATGCAATTTTGGAATATTTACATGAAATTGATTTTTACAATAAAATATAAAATGATTAGAGCACTTTTATGAAATATATTTAGATCCTTTTATTTTTAACAGTTAACATATTTATAACAGTTTACATATTTTTAAATTTTAAGTCCGTCGGATGGGACATAAAATGGTGCCCCGTGTCAGGGATAACAACCCCCTTAGCACGCAAAAGACCGTTTCTCTGGAGTTCGAAAAAGAGTAGGCTCATTGGGGGCCGCCAGAGAAACCAAAAAACTTTCACAAAAACGTTCAATAAACAAACTTGTCCGCCGAAATATGGCTGAAATATTGCCGCCTCGGCGTTAAACAATATAAATCAATCAATCGTTTCCGCTAAGAGCAAAGTTGCGACAATGATCTACAATACTTGTGCTAAAAACGAATGGTAATTTCTGGATGGTTAAATGTATAATTTTTTTAAACATTGTAGACTGTATGATTAGTCATAAAGAGTTTACAGACATTTTAATTTTAGTTTCCATGAAAAAAATGTCTATTTGAATCATGCATATTGCATTATACATGTACCGTAAGAGTAAATTATTCTTTAGAATTAGTATTTTATTTTTAGTGAAATGCAATTTTGGCGATTTTAAGATGTTAATTGAAAAAATTTTAGCGATTACAAATACAATGCAATTAATTTTTGGCAATATTCAATTTTAGCGATCGTAGGGACCTTGCTAATAATGCCGAAAGTAAATCTTCAGAAAAAAACCCCTGTTTTTAAAAAACACTTATGGCCCCCCCCCCCCCCCCCCACATTGGCATTTTTCAAAGTGCAAAGGGCATAACGCTTTCAAACATGGCGCGATTGAACCCAAAACAGAACTTGACCTAAATATTTATCTGATAAATCTGTTTACTGAATTTCATATAAGTAAGTGTAACCTTTGCGTATCACCCAATGTCCTACCTACCTGAACAGAACGAAAGATTATTCCGTTATCCTGCAAGTACTGGAAGTATTAAATACATATAAAATATATGTCAGGAAAATGGTGCAAGATGCAATTATGTATTAAATTGCATATTATGTATGTTGAAAAAAAACTCAAAGTGTAAGATCTTTCTAAAAGAAGATTAACTTATTTCAGGCAGTATGTGACCACAATTTAAGATTCATCGATATTATTATGTCTGGCTGGCCAGGATCAGTGAATGATGCACGAGTTTTCAAGAACTCATTGGTCTACAGCAGAAGTAATCAGCTCTTCCCCGGTGATATGCACCTTCTTGGTGATGCAGCTTATCCTCTACACAGGTATCCAAGTACTAACACGTGGAGAACTTACAAGAGCTTATGCTTGGTAAATTGAACTAGAGTCTAAGGAACGCATGTGTCGACAAGCTGCTTTTAGCTTCGTTAAAGATGTAAAAAAAAATCTGTGAGGTCAGCTATTCATGTTCATTATAGCAAAACGTGAGACTTATTTTAGACTTAAAATCCGTACAAAATACGGCGAATCGTAAAAGTAAACAGGTCTGCATGCATCTACTAGCTTGTTTCCAAAATTATTTTTTTTACATGTCGGTCAGATCAAAGTGATCTAAATGGCCTGTGCTTGTGTCCCCTCAATAAAAACATCGAACGTCAGGGAGTATTTATTTAGTCCCCCCCCCCCCCCTCAACTGATTGAAAATTGAAAAAAAAGGTAATTGCATTACTTCCCTATTCACCTTCAATATATTTTCACAAAGCTTTTTTCAATACATTTTGACAGTTTATTTTAAGAAAAGAATTATTTTGTTGAGTACATATATTTACATTTTACATGTAGGACACCCCAAGAATATTTTAGCATCCGTTTTATAAAATAAAATATAAAATTCAGCATCATTAATGATCTATGATTTAAATCTTTGAAGTTTTTCAATCTCTAAAACTATAGAAACCTTTCATTCTTTGGTTCTATCAATTATATTTATAACATATGTGATCTTTCAGTTGGATCCTCACACCATTTAAAGATAATGGTAATCTGACTGAACCGCAGAAAAAAATATAACAATATTCACTCCACAACCAGACAGGCAATCGAGAGGGCTTTTGGATTGTTGAAATCCAAATGGAGAAGATTGAAATATTTGGATATTACAAAAGTTGAGGACATACCAATGATTATAACAGCTGCCTGCACTCTGTACTCTGTACTTACATCACTAAATAAAAACATATTAACTCAAAACTTAAAAAAAAAATAAAAAATACCTGTACACAGTGGTCATGTTATCCTTAAGAATAAGGGGTTGTACTGGCGAATTTACACTGGGCAATTATGCTGATTAAAGTGAGATAATGTCGATAGAAATAACGAATTGCATCCAGGGCAATGCAGAAGCTCTAGAGAGGCCATCGTCAACAGACAGATAAAAGTAAAGGACTATTTTCTTTATCCAGACAGGTTATATGACGCAATAGGCAGTCAAATATGACGTAAATAGGTGGCAATACTTATCATGCAGTTTGCGTTTAATTACCAAAGGATGTAAATAAACAACTGTTTATTCTATGTGTGGAGAAAATTCGGAGTAGTTGTACTTTACATGTTCAAATAAAAAATCATATAGAATTAATTATAAACGGATACTTATCATGAAATTTAATTTATTGGTGGGTGTTCTCCATAATTAATTTTTATGCACTGATGTTGTAGTTTATCAAAGTCTAAGGAGAAATCGCCGTTTTGTAGTATCTGTAATTCTCCTCACGAAGACTCGACGCCAAATTGTTTCTGAATCGGCAATGGTAAATGCGTGACCGCAATTGCTTGCCGGCAACGCGCGTTCCATTATCCGGCGTTAAAGGCAACATCGGCAAATCCAGCGTTGCCCGTTTAATGGAAAGCGCCCAAAGGTCTTCAAAATACCACAAAATGAAATTATTTGCTATTTCACACAGCTGGAGAGCTGTATACTACATTACATCCTTATTATTACATGCAGCGGGCAAGGTATACCGTAAAAGTCAGGCACGTAGCATCGTTTTTGAAAGTGGGGGGCCAACCAGAGAATTTTTTTTTACTTACCTTAAAAAGTTGACAAGCAAAAAAAAAAAAAACGACAATTAAAAGTTGCCCAAACTCGAAAATCCTATTCCGTTGGGGGGGGGGGGGGGGGGGGGCTTTGTGTTAGTGGCCAACTTTTTCAAAGCCAACTTACTATCACTTCCAGTTTTCCCCTACAATCCTTGATATCACTGTACTATAGTTTTAAAATGGGGGGGGGGGGACCATTCTATCACTAAACATTTACTATAGTAGTAAAGGTTAAGTTGGGGAAAAAAGTGGGGGGGGGGGCAGGTCCCCCCCGGTTACTACGTCCCTGAAAGTTGCACATTTCCACATGTTGCCGGCGTAACATTTCGCAAGATGATGTAAACAAGTTGGATGTGCTGATAGAATGCTTCCAGGACTACGTCGAACCACGTAAGAATTTGACTTATGTACGTCATATATTTTTTACACGTAAACAAGAAGCGCATGAGACAATTGATAATGATGTCACAGACCTAAATAACAAAGCATTACAGTGTGAATTTGGTGAATTGAAAGAATCGCTTATACGTGACGGAATTGTGAGTGGCATATCCAACGAAGCATGCTGGGCCAGACTTCTGCGAGAGTCGGATCTAATACTCGCCAAGTGCAGGATCATATGCTGTGCATCTGAACTATCAGTACTACAGTTGAAAGCTTTACATCAAGAACCAATAGCAACCGCATCCGCTCATGCTGTATCGAGGGTCCCAATAACTCATTACCAAGGCTGGTTGATTGATGTCGTTTATGGAAAACATGTGAATTAGGAACAATGTTCCACTGACATCATCCCGCGCATCGCATCTCTGTGACAGCGATCGGCTTGATCGATTTATTGGGGATTTATCCTCTAACCACCCTGAAGCATCACCTAACACCTCTTTTTACTAAATATCACATCCGCTTTTTCCCAACAAATTTGTCACTTCAAAGAAATTCAATTCAATCTATCCCGGACGGCGCAATAAATTCTACCAAAAAAAGCTCTGTACATTACTCACTTCTCACCACAATTAATCTGAACCTAGAATATGATAAAACGCTTTAACAGACTATCTTTGAAAAATGGATCAACAAACGTCAGACTTGGACCTTGATGATATCAAAGGAAATGAAGAGGCTGCAGCGAACATCCCGGACCTGGACATATCTATACGGAAGAGCCTAAAAACGTAATTAAATAAAACTCATCTACAGAACTGAAGGAAATACAGAACAAACGCTTTACCCTTTCCAAAAGAAGAGAAAGCATCAACCATGGTCTCCGTACAGGTCGCTACCCTCCATGGTTCTCGGCTAAAATCTCATGCATTTTGAACCTAGGGAAAGAAAAAACAAAAACGACAAATTCGAGGAATTCTGGAAACAAACTGCAGAGAATAAAACCGAGGAAACTGCACAGGCCGTATTCAGTTATACCAATGACGGTATCAGAGAAAAAGAGCGCTATAACCAGAACCTAAGGGAATCGGCTCTGAAAGACTTGAGGAAAGTTACACCAGACTTCGCCCAAGAACAGAAGAAGTTCGACCAACTTATCGTGGACATTAACACCCAGCACACTAAGGAGTTGCAAGAATTCAGGGAAAAATTAAATTCATTCTACATTCCTTCTATCATGCCTCGGGAACAGGAGCCCAATCGCCAGTCCCAAGGAAAGAACCAACAGGACCACAAGTATAACCAGCAACGCAGGAACTATACAAGCTATAAGGCTCATCGCTATTAAATCAAAAGAAGCAGACCATACTAATTAGTAAGTTTTATGTGACTACAGGAAGGACAGATGTTGATTAAGCTAGTGAGAATGTTTAATGTGCAACAAAATTGAGATGCAAATATCATTTTGATAATGGGGCAGATTCAGAAATCAACCCATTTAGAACTTCATCGGGTTTTCAACCCCCCTACACATGTAGCCTGGCAGAATGTAGAATGTATGAGAATGTTTGACACTCCAGAAAAACTAACTACCCTTCAGTTCTTAGAACAATTATACAGGATTTCAAGGAGAAGCTATTCTGAGGAATAAATCAACCCAATAATTGAAGAAACAACACAGAAGGAAAGACAACTCTTTTTAAGAAATCGATAAAAAACAAAGCCTAGCCATCCACACGTCATGGCTACAAAATTTAACCCTCGCGTCAAAGGATAAAAAACGGATTTTAAAGTACTGGAATATTTTTGAAGCAGACCCAACATGCAAAAATCTATTCAAATCGGAAACTATCATTGTATAGTAAGGATAAAAGCAAAGGACATCTTTTGATAAAATTAAGTTTACAATAAACATTGAATATCGTTATTGGGGCCCCTGATGAGGCATATTCTGTCGCCGAAACACTTTACTACTTCCATTATAACAATCATTTTAATCATAACAATATCATCCTATTTCATTCAATGTGGTTTAGAGTGTCGGGTCCCAACAACTCATTATCAAGTCTGGTTGATTGATGTCGTTTATTGAAAACACTCCTATTGGGTCTTTGTAGTCCAAATACTTGTAGAAAGCGAGCTCGAGGAATTGCCTATGGAGGCAATTGACTTGAAAAGCTTTGTGCCTTGTAATGCAGGTTAAGACTACTTCTTTTAGTTTGAGCTGGCACATCCAAAAGCTGCGGCAATATCTCCTCTCTTGTCGAAAAAGTAAGTCATAATGGATGTTGCAGATAGTACCATGGCTGTTAAGTGCACCATGTATGATATGAACAAGGTGAGACTCAAGTAAGTGGGAGCCTCTGTGATGTTGAGGAATAGCATTGTCAAGTCTAACAACTCATCAACTAACAACTAACAGACCATCACATCCAAATCCAGAGTGTGTAAGACAGGACCCGTAAATGTGTCAGCAGATCTTGAAAGGTCAGTCATGGAGATTGCTGTTCCACCTAAATTTCCTGAATCTCACTTTTAGATGTGGAAAAAGCACCAGTAAAAAGAATTATGACAGTTAAATGACAGGTCGTAGCCAATCAAAATTTTAAACTTTATTTTTTACCTTGAACCATTTTTCTTTAAATACTGAAAAGAGCAGTGAAAGATTCATAGAAAAGACACAAAAAAAATTGAGATCATGAAAGGATTTTTGGACATAATGTCAAAGATAGTGAGAAGGTAGAGAAGGATATGCTTTTGCAACAATTTAACTGAAATGAAAATTTTCAGAAAATTGTGATAAATGTTCTTATCTCTATTAAATTCCAAAAACAGTATCATTGATGGTATTTACAAAGTGTCAAGGTGAGTGTCATTGATTGTAATTGGATAAATCAAGATTTTTCAGATTTCCATTTTTTTTCCAAGTGAGCAATCTGTTTCATTTGTGAGCTAGAGGCTTTTTGAGAACTCTTGTTTATTGTTCTCCATTATTAATATTTTTTTTTTTAGAATAAAAAACAATTAATATAAGACAGTCTGTTTGTAATGGTAGTTTCTGCCAACTGCATCGGATTTACATCCTTGATATTAATTTGTAGATTTTCATCATGGTAAAAATTTTTCCAGTGCTCACCACTACAAATGCTCACACTGTGAAGGACGCATTCTGCCTGTATAATTTCACAAGTATTCTTGATAGTCCTATTATAAATATATTTTAATCAGCTGAAGCAAACTTTCAGCAGTCCTTGTGCCGTTCGATAATTTGTCTTTAGGATGAGAAATAGGTTCAAATCAGTTTGCTGTCTGGAAAGGTGCCCTGTATCTCAGTAAGGGGTTTATTTAAGGGTAAGCTGCGTCTCCAAGGACAATCAAATTTTTGGCAACCTGAATTCCACACGACAGAATTTTTCAAAACTTTGGCATTATTGACTCTTGCCAGGCCAACCAAAATTGGTTTGAATAAATTGCATACCATCTTTGTATTTGCCTTGATGTATAACTGTGTAAAATCTTTTCCTGTTGTAATATGATTTGGGGGTTTCTGAAGGTGGTTCAATTTGGATACGAGATCTGTCAATGGCTCCAATGATTTGAAAGAAATTTTGGCAGAGGAATCAATGCTGATTACAAACATACATGTACCAGTATTTTGACTGCTTGATGTCCTGAAATGAAGAGGATTTTTAAAAATTGCATTAATTTTAGTGGTTTTGGTCCCGCCTTTAGAGCTTCGGGGAGCAGGGACCATGGAATTCACAAATTTTGTTACCTTTACTTACAGATAATTTGTACCAAAATTGGTTGAGCGGTTGCAGGGAAGAAGCTGAAAATGTGCAAATGTTTACATACGACGGACGAAAAAAGGTAGCAATTGGTCCCTAAACAAAAATACTAAATTTTGCTATAGTTAACTATAGAGCCAAAGTTAAAACGTTGGAATTTTGATTTCCTATGGTGAAAACTTGGGAACTTTGATTTCCTATGGCACAAAGTCTGGAACTTTAATTTATTATAGTAAAAACTTTGATCTTCTGTAGCTCTCCGAAAAAAAAATTGATAGATGGAGAGCCGAGCTACAGTGTCATCAATAGAAAAAAACTGTATATTAATTGCGCACAAAAATTGTGTTCGGTTTCGGAATTAATTCTCCATCTCCGAAATTTTTCCTCATTAACTGCACAAAAGATTGGTTCCTAAAAAATCCTTAGACCTAAATGAACTACTCTTGTCACTTTAAACCCCTTTGAAATATTTCAAATTGCCTTTAACAGCTTCGGAACGTCAAACATTTGAAATTTTCGTCTCTCTTGAGAACCATGTTAACTTGAAAGCGAGATCTCGGTTTTAATCTCGTGATAAAGGGAAATAAATCTGACCAGCATTTCACGTGTTTACAATAACACTTTGCAGTCAATTTCAATTCATATCGTAGAAAATGAAAGAAGACAACAAATTTACTAGTTTAAGACATTCATCAACAGGCACACTTAAACTTTACATACACTTTAATTCAACATTCTCATTTGAGCCTTATCGGAAAACGTATACCTAATTCAAAAGCGTGACGTTGTGACGTCGTCACTAGCTTTGACATTAACACGTGAAAATATGGCGGTTTCCATAAGGACAATATTTGAGGATACGATCAATCCAGCTTTTGATTTTGAATTAAAAGACCAACAAGGGACCGTGGTAAATAAACACTTGGGAAAATGCACTGCGTGGGTGTTTTACCTACTGGGTTTGGAAAGAGTATATATTTTCTGCTACCCCCATTAATTTTAGACCACGATTCCAACATCAGGCATATATGTTTTGTTATTTCACCATTGAAAAGTCTCATGCTTGATCAATGTCATTGTAATTCAAGACATGACATATCAGATGCAGTTACAAAGAGCAGAGAGCTATCTGTTGAAGCTATAAAATTAACTGTGTATTTTTTAAATTACATTTTAATAAGTCATATTATGTAGCTTGTAAATTAAGAATAAAAGTTATTTAACTGTACGATTCAAAATCGATTTGATTGGAACAATGACATAACCAACAACATATGACAATCCATCAACAACACTCCCCCTCCCCCCAAAAATGATTAAGAGTAAAGAAGACGCCCAAGGGCCTTATAGGTCACCTAAGCATCATGCAATAAATTTCCAACGATTGAATTCATTTCATGTTGTAAACTAAATGTCATGGCATTCACAGTTTTAAAAGAGGTACCATTCCTTATCATAATTATACTAATTACTATGATTACTTTGGTTACTTAATACCCAACGGTAGATCAGATCTAGGTTAACAAAGAGAAAAAAACATTTCCACTTTATAACCAGTTGTGCACTCCACCCAATAAACCATTGACCCTAGGGGCACATATTTCAAAATTGTGGAAATTTTATAAATGTAATTCCATCATAAATGGTTCATTACTTCAAAAAAAAATCAGATTTCAAAGCATTCATTTATTTTCAGACCATGCAAACCCCATCCCATCCCAACGACGAAAGCAATAGGTCACCTGAGTTTTCTCAGCTGAACTAATAAAAACACATGCCTAAAATGTAAATAACTAATCCAACTATTTTAAAACACAGCAATATTTTCTTCTCAATAAATTGTTTCATAAGAACTTGACATTTAAAAATTAAGAACTTTTGTTGACAGAATGTAATTAATATTTTTGATAGTTAAAACAGGTATCAAGGCAGGTGAATATTCTATCATATACATGTCTCTCCAGAGACATTACTGAGTACTGAATTACAGTCAAACTTGTCTTAGCGGCCACCCGAAATCAACGGCCACTCGCGGTCAGCGGCCACTTTCATTTCCCCCCGACGATTTTTCCTATATATTTTAACTGGAATAAACGGCCACCTGTGTAACGCGGCCAGCGGCCACTCAAATCCTCACCCAAAGCCTTAGTGACACTGTAATAAGCGGCCATTTCGTCACTTGTCGCAATTCTATAATGTCTTTTAAACACATTCGCTTGAGTAATTATATTCTCGATAGTCAATTAAACCTATTTAAACAATTAAACAAGTTACTTTTAGATACGCTGAAATCTGTTTGTGTTTATGAAAAAAAAATATTTATCCTGTTAGACCAATTTGTAATAATTTTTCAAGATCGCCGATTGAACAATTAAAAGAATTTAATTACAGTTGATACTTTCCTCTAGCTAAAGAAGTTCACACCTTTTAGATTTTGATTCCATGTAGAAGCCCTAATTGCTACTCTTGTGAAAACAAAGTGCTTCATATGCCATGATTATCTCGTGAATTTCACTATCAAGAGACGATCGATAGGGATTAGTTACGCTCTACTGCACTTGACACCTGTGTTGTAGTAGAATGATTTTCAAGTGCGTAAATACACCTCTCTGGTCAACTGGATAATCTTATATGTGTGTCTGTGTATGTTACATAGAAATTCTGACCGCTTTATAAACAATAAAATTTACCAGACTTTAACATGTTTAAAAACTTCAGCAAGTAAATTAATTACCGATTAATTAAGTAGGGAAGGGGGGTTACACTGTTGACCAGTTTATACACTGCTGACTACACTGTTCACTACATATGAAAAGTGAAAGTTTTATTGACATATTCTAACTTAAATTTCTATGCTTTATTTTATTTAACATTAAACTGTATGTTTGTATATTGTTTATCTTTATAAAAAAGGATAATAGTCAGGCACTGTATGTATTTCTTCAAATGATAATTAAAAGAGTTTATTTAATATTTCAATGTAACAAAAGCACACCGATGAATGCAAAATGTTAAAATGATATGTAAAAGAACAGAAACATACACAAAACCTTAAGAATTTCGAATTATTTAATATTATTTTTAAATGAGCATTAATTATTATATATACACATAAAAAGCTTAAATTTGTGAAATTGACCTGTTTTATTATTTGATTAATTAATCTAACTGTAGTGATTAATGTTGTTTATTTATGGACCAAATGTCTTTTTCGAGTGCAAACTGGAATAAGAGGCCACCTGTTTTAAGTGGCCAGTTTCCAGACTTCCCAAAGGTGGCCTCTTAAAACAAGTTTGACTGTATAGGGAGACTTGAAACATTCTGAATTGTACCGAGAATGGGTGTGCTTGATTGCCATTGATAAAGCACATGTATTAGAATCCTGCTAAGAATTCTACAAAAACTTCATTTCTTTATTATTATTTTTTCACAGAATTTACATATGAATTGAGCTTCTACAAGCTTGCACATTTATTTATGTAATATATGAATATTACTGTAAATTATTTATTCGGTGTTTTTTAATGAAAGGGGTGACACATTAAGGCCAACATTTACTCGACTTGATGAGCTGCGCTTACACTTTCCAGATATACCATATCTGATGTTAACAGCTGATGCGACCGATAATGAAAAGAGAATTTAATTAAATTTATGCAAAATTTCATGACCAAAATATTTGGGGTATTTTCAAAGGGGTTAAACATAATAATGCAATCGCTATTTAACCTTTATATCAAGATTTCCCGTTACAATTGAAGAATACTTATTAGAGAGCGATTCCCTCTGATTCAAGCATGGGCAACTATAATCCATAAAGTGCAAGGTACATCTTTATCAAAAGCAGTTGTTTCAATTGTTAACAGTGCTTTTTGGGAGTTGAAATATGTTCAATCTCCCATGGTCATCACGTATTTAACATGCGCAGTAATTTGTGTTGATTATATAGAGCCGAAAACGAGGCTACTGTGTCGCCCGATTTACTCAGATGATATTCAACAGAAAACATACATAAACATCCGCCACAAATAGTTCATGTCATTTTCTCCTGAATTGATCTAATTTTCATAATTTGAAATGTAAGTAAATGTAATGATAAAGTAATGTTATTTTGAATATTAGATTTCGTTAAAAGTAAAACTAAATTATAAAGAACCTAAAAAGTTTTTCGTAATGGAACTCATTTTCAGTGTAGCGTCATACACTGAAAGAGATACAAACGACAACTCTACATACTGCTGGCAAGCGGTGAATCTAGTCTTCTCGACGCCCGGCGGTCCCGGATTTGTAACAATATCTTTTTTACCGGTGCAGAGAATTTATTCAAACTTTTCATGAACATTTCCTTGGTTTAAATTAATTCATTAAAACTTTAGGAAAAATGCGTATTTATTAGTAAATCAGCAGTATCACCTTCCGAAAGCGTTACATCTAGTACTCTGTTATAAATGTTACAAGTAAAACCAAAAACGGACACCCATGTTTTCGTAAAATCGCGATTAAAAGCAGCAAAATTAAGTATATTTTTTAATAAAAGGAAAACCTCATTTACATACCAGATAATTTTTACGCAAACAAACTCTCACATATACCACTGTTTTAATGTTTGGTTATTAGATATTTGTTTTTAATTTTGGTATTGCTTTTTTCTTCACAATATTAAAAAAGATTAAGTTCTGACGTACTTCATGTATAATGTCCGTGTAACTGAAATACATTTATATTCACAGAGAATTTTTATATATAACAAACCTGTTAGCTCTTAAAAGGATGCTGTGTTAAAATTCACATTATATCAATATTGATATTATTCCTGCGAAACTGAAATTTTCATAACACATGGGTATAGGTGCCAAGGAAAAATATACCGGTATAACAAATTTGAAGACTGCATGTGAGCAGTGAATTCTATAAATGATCAACCGCCTCTAATATCAATATGTTTTGCAATGGGAAACCGAAATTATGTGTAGGATGAAAAAGTAATAGAAGGTGCACAACGGCAATATGTAATAAAGATTCTATGAAAATTTCGTTCAGTGGTGTAAGAGGAGTTGCGGATAAGAGATGGGTATACCTAAAGCGTAACAAACAGATGGACGGAATTCCCGGTTAATAAATACCCTCCCGCTTTTCAGGCAAGCATTATGGCCCATCCATTTTTTTTTTTTGCTATTCAATGTCTCTGAATGTCTTTCTCAAGATTGTTGCAACACAAAAAATTTGAAACAGTTGTCTGCATTTGAAATAATAATATTGTTTACAAACTTAACTTCCCGATCAAAGATTTTATTATACACCATGTTCAACTCCCATGAGTGCGTTCAGGAGGGGGGAAGAGAAATTTTCTTGAATAATAGGCAAAACTCTTTGGGATAAAAGAAACTATGTACAACAGTTTAAGAGGAGTGGTGCTGACAAACTGTTCATCTCTATATTCTAAATATGGCCAAAAAGTCTAAGTTGGAAAGTGCGGAAATTCCCGGAAAAATAAAGGAATCGGAATTTCCTGGTAATATGCACATCTACATATTGTGTCCTAAATATCTACAAAGTTTGACGAAATTCTGTGCAGCGGTTTATGAGGAGTTGTGCTGACAAACTGTTCATCTCTATTCAAGGTATGGTCAAATGCCTAAGTTAAAAAGTGCGGAAATTCCCGGAAAATAATGGAATCGGAATTTCCTGGTAATATGCACATCTAAACATGGTGTCCTAAATACCTGCAAAGTTTGACGAAATTCTGTCCAGCGGTTTATGAGGAGTTGCGCTGACAAAAAAAAAGAGGACTGACTGACGGACTGACTGACTGACTGACGGACGGGTCAAAAACATTATACCTCCCGCAACTAGTTGCGTGGGGTATAATTAAACATTCCTCAGTTGTAGACTTTTTAAATTAGTTTTGTCTCCCTTCCCATCCAGTTTATATGGGTTGCAAGTTCCTTCCCTATGATGTGGGACAGGATTCTACAAACAGTTGTTTTGACGTCTTCTCCACCAATACTTCCAAGCTCTTTGACCTTTTAAAAAACAAAAGTATCCTGTAAATCACTCATAATAAATACCAGTATTGTAGTTTACATAAATTTATTATCTTCCTGCAACTATTGTCTTATTTTGTTTGAACCTGTGTTTGATGTTCATGAAATAAATCACCTTTCTTTTGAAAGAGCTGTGCAAAAACATATACATACACGTCTGTTTACATACACGTCTGTTTATAGCATCCAGACTCTCAAGTTTTTCTTCCAATTTGTCCAGATCCTCTTTTTTTTCTATAGGAAACTGGACTTCTAGTGAGATGTTGTCACATCGAGTACTTAAACTTTGGGTTGGTGTTTTGTAACTTGAGTTTTCACATTTTCCAAAAGTTAATAATTTCACTTCAAATGCTACAAGATAAAATATCCAGAATGGATAATTTTGAGTTTTATACGCGACTCAAAAATCAAAATAAGAAAGATTTACTTTATTTTAGCCTAGAAAGATGAAATTTCATTTTACAGAAAAAAAAATATACAGAAATGTACATTATATCTAAAAAAAATATAAAAATAAAAGTAAAGGTATACAGGTTTACCACTTGTTTTTCCAGTCGTGTATTCCATCTTACATGTACTTGTACTCTACAAGGAAGGGAGTGGTGGAATATGCTGCAAGGAAGGGAGTGCCTCTCATCGTCGCCTCTCAGTTTGGAATTCCCCAAAATGATAGGACTTTGTAATCTGTTTCATAATTGACAATTAGCAAATGAACATTACGCCATTTTTAATAGAATCTGAATTTTTTTTCATAATGCAGAAAAATATCTACCAAGAAAATATTGTAATAGTCTTTTTTGTCGAATACCCTTAATTGTCATCTGCTGACTCCAAAGTATTAATTTTACTATACATCAATGGTTATATGAACAAGCCTGTCCTCAATAATTTTTTTTTACTTCATATGAATGTGTTTCCGCTATTTCACGTGTATATTGTTTCTTTTGGTATATATTGTACATAAAACCTATAATGCACCATTACTTAGTAAGAATGAATAAACTGAAGTCTTTATAGAAATAATTTACAACTGTTTCACTTCTCTGCGATTGAATGACAGTTTTCCGTCCTCTTCACTTCAGCAGGTTATAAGGCTATATATAATTGGCTTTCCGAGGAAAGTGTTACACCCCCCCCCCCCCCCCGTTTTTTAAATTAAATTTAAATTCTTCTCGTTCACCTAAATTATAGAAGATTGTTTTTTTAATTTATGACATACATTATTATCTGATTTATTATTTAAAAAAACCCTTTAGGCCAATTCAATTAAATGGATGCGTGTCCTCTCTCGACTCGGATAAAATAAGCGTGCCGTAGATTGCGAATTTATACTCACCGAATAATAACATATCAATGCTTTTCACATACCAT
This sequence comes from Saccostrea cuccullata, assembly GCF_032062105.1. NCBI lineage: Eukaryota > Metazoa > Mollusca > Bivalvia > Ostreida > Ostreidae > Saccostrea > Saccostrea cuccullata. The sequence continues at coordinate 48,565 of NW_026939176.1, read as the reverse complement.
TGTTTCCCTTAGTTTGAGAAGAAAAGTTTTGAGTCTTGCCATATTTGGATACCCATGGATGATATCATCTTAAGTGTTAAGTTAAGACGAGATCACTCGTGGGTTTTCAACGATAGAGTCTCGCTGTCCGTCAGTCGGGATAGGGCAATCAACCAATTTTGAAAGATGGATTTTTTTCCTGCATAACACAACTGACTTGGACCAACAGTGGAGTTAACAGATACATATTGTCCAAATTCATAGTTGTAAATAATACCAACAAAACAGATCGAAACCGTTCCCACTGAAAGTTTCTGGAAACGGAATCTTCTCTTCTTCAAATTTATCAATATCCCTTTTCTGGTATCCTACAGCTTCAACTGCTCTAAGATTGTAAAGGTTATTCGAAATAAAGTTTTCAAATTCTCTCTAAAAATCCTGCCGAGGCATTGGAATACTTCCGAACACATTTGTGAATCAATATTAAAGGTAATCTGAAAGGACATCGTGCAACTAATCCCATTTCTATTTTCTCAGAGACAGACCACCATGTAGAAGGAGACTGAAAGTAATTTGGTATAGACTCCAAAATTCCAATTTGTTAAAAAGTTAGTCAAATTAGCTAATACTTGCGTCAGAAGCCAATTCCCACTTATTTATAATCCTTTAAAGTTTTGTTTTGTATTGTAATAGTGTATTAATAGCCTATTCTCCTTGCGTAAGTCAAGTGAGCTAATACTTGCTCCAATAGCTAATCCTCAGTTGTAATCTATTACTATAATTTTTGTGTCGGTATAATAAAACCGTTGAAAGGTATATCATTAAGAGAGTTAGCAAGATTCTAGTTCCAAACAGATCTATAAAGCATTCAAAATGGGAGAGTGTGACAAGCAAAGGAAATACATAAGGCCAATGTGTGTTCAATTTGATAACAAATTACATATTGTAATGAGGTATCTCAAAATTCTTAAGAATAAGAGTGTCCAAATATCAACTGGAAGAAATAAGAGAAAAAAGGAAACACCTTTACGATGTACAGAAACAATATGCGTACCGTAACACTGAGACTGCGTTGAAAGGTCAAAAGCAATCAAATTTCACACAAAGCAAATCTGTGTTCAGAGATAAAATTGGCAGCCGACCTATGGCTGATGAGATAAAAAATGCTGAACTTATGAAATTAATCAGACAAAGACTTGTACTAGAACAGCATTAGTGATTTTGTCAATTTTATTAAAATTGCATATAGCTGTTGCATCCACTTGCATAATCGCTACACTAACATCTAACAACATCCTGTAGAGGGTCACATGAGAAGTCATATTCCATCAACCAATCAAGTCTGCAACTACAAAAATAATCGTATATCTCTTGAAGCAAATAAGTCTACAGTTGTTCCGAATTAGACCTCGCTGATGTGACTCTCTATGGGACGTTATAAGATGCTAAGGTAGCGAGTAAGAGAGAGGTCATCTAACATCTAAATTTAATTAATGTTTGACTTCTATTAAATTAAATTCCTTTTTAACATCTTATCTTTAATCGATTGGGATTTTTTTGGAACTGTATTTATATATTTCCCATAGGTTGACGTAAATTATGACAGGTCAATCAAAATTGAACATGATATCATTTCTCCAAGGATGAAACTAAGTATCTAGTGTACTCCTAACATAAACTAACATAAGTGCAAGTTGGGTGTCAAAAAATAAAGACCACTCAGGGACTTTTCTGTTGGATGATGTTGGACTACAATTGAGTATTCAACAAAGGAATAAATTGAAGAAAAAAAAACAAAAAAAAAACATATGATCTCTGAATTGTTTTCTAAAATTCAGAGATTATGTAGAGTAAAATTTTTAATGGCTAATATGAGGTTTGGATATCCAATCTGCTCCCGGACAGTCCAAAGAAATAAAGTTGCTTATAACACCAGAACCCGAGAGACCAAAATCTGATCCTGATTTGATGGAAAAAGGTTTTAGAACTATATAAAGAAACACCCGACAACACCCTTAAGGCACAACTTTTATCAATTGTGGCAAAAACAATGATAAAGGATAGGTTGTTACAGTGCATTCCAGGTTTGACAGTGTACAAAATAGGCCAGGCAAGATGCTTAGAGATGTACATACCAGAGCAACAGTGGAGGAGAAGGTCAAATTCACAAGACCGAGAATGGATTCAGAAAAGATGCAACATACACTACTGTTACTAAAAAACACTGAGAATCCAACAAAACCCTGAGGAAGTACTGAGTGGTACTGAGCCCGGTACTGAGAAACTGAGGAGATCCTGAGTAGCACTGAGGTTTTCACTGTGCATTCTGTTGTGCTACTGAGGAGCACTGAGGTTAGCACTGTTGCTACTTTGGAAGTACTGAGGAGTACTGAGGTCATTCTGAGGCCACTGAGCTGGTACTGAGTAGCTCTGAGGTTTAATACTGAGGCTACTGAGGTAATCCTGAGTGACACTGACGCTTTTTTTGTTTTCAAAAATTTGCTATTTTTTATGAGTTTTATTGTAATCTAATGTTCAAATTTCTTTATTCTTAAACCCTTTTCAAATCAAAATGTGTAGGTTCAAGTATCTTGAAACTCCCCGTCGACAATAAAACTGAAATTCGCCTCTTGTTCATTTAATTAATTAAATTATCTGAGTACTTTGTTTGGAATTTTCAAAAAGATTAAGTGTTCTATGCATATTTTATTAAGAAATTTGATATCTGATTTATTTGTCTTTGATATCAACCAATTAATTATAAAAATAAAGTATTTTTGAAATCTGGTTTATCAAAATTTATCCAACTAATGTTAAACATCATGATAAATAGTAGTTTCCGTTTAATAAATCTCAATCCACACCTGAAAATTTGATAGGTTACGTATTTGTTGTGCAAATAAAGATGTCTTTAATGTTAAATTAACATATAATTTAAAAATGAACATGGGGATTACTAAATATTTTAATATTTCTATGTGCTTGCATAATAAAATGAACACCGACGTCGGAAAATAATACCGGTTTATTTTGCTTTTAGTCCAAGTTTTATTTCAAAGAAGTTTCATTTACTATTTATTCAGCACACGCGCACATGATTATAGAAAATCATGTGTAAATATTGAATACTCATAAATTTAAACAAGAAAGTAGTTAGAATAATTAGGGGAGCTCTATGTTAAACAAGGGACCTATATACTAATATAAGTCCCTGGTTAAACACGTGGCGCTAAAATTTGATTACAGTCTTGTAGTTACTGAGAATTATAATATGATATCTAATAATGCAATTGTCATTTTTTTTTGGGGGGGGGGGGGGGGGGGGCGGTTGTCTGTCAATCAGACTGATAGCAAGTTCACTTAAATCATAATTATGTTCATTGCTTAATTCACATGTACCGGGAATTTATCGTTGTCATATGTTTTCTTAAAGACATCAAATTCATTAAATGAAAATAAACTTGAACTCCGTCTAAAAAAATCTATCTTTTATTTATTTTTACTGGTTCTAATTACGCTGCAATATTTATTCGCTGTGATAATGTCCTACTGCCGATCGGTTAGTGTACAGCAATAATAATTGTCACGAATGATTCAGTAGACTCCCTGCCTTTTATAAATATTGATACCCGTTTACAGGAAAATGAACTACTCACTTATGTTCAACTTAAAATGTGACTTTTATCTTCATTTCATTTTGAAAAATAACTACTACCATCAGATTTATATATATATATATATATAAAAAACTCTTGACAAGCCATACTGTGAACTCTTTTTTTATTTTAATTATTAAAAAGAATTAATCGGAAACAATTATTTAGTAAATAATTGTGTACATCCAATGTATTTTTAAGCGCTAAGCGCGCATGCGCAAGCGATTACTAGGGTGTCTTCAGATTCCATGATTATTTGCATGATCTTTTTATCAACGACCTCTACCGGCCGTATATATGGCTGCATTCAGTACCATAGTTGCCAGTAAACATACGCGTAGTTTAATGCTACATACTCAATCGTTTTGAAAACACAGCTCGTCTACCTGTAAATTGTTAATTGTATTACAAATTCTTTACGTGGTTGCTAGGCTAGCAAACTTCTCGTTCTAAATTCGTTTCTGTACTTAAATTCCATATACCACTAAGATCTTGAACGCGCCCCTAACGCGCCCTCTATGATTAATGATATAATTATGTAAACAAATGGAGTTCTATAATGCCTTTGCATTGGCTCCTATTGTTGACCTTAATTATCTCCGTGGTGTAATATATATGGTTATTTTTAAAGGTGATTATATTTTTTAAAATAAATGTTGTATATTATGTTCGATTTCAAAATGACGAACTCAATTTCGAGGAGTGATACAGCGCTAAGCTTACGAAATACAGCGCCACTGAGCAAGTTATGTAACTGTACCAAGTCGTCTAAAAATATACAACTGGAAATCCCCGACCCTCTGTCGGCTACTTTATTGTAGAAGTTATCATAATAGGTGTTAATTAGTACAGTTGATATCAATTTTCGTATTACGGAAATTTGGCGGATCTTATCTCTGAACAATATGGTGCATATCAATAAGTACTGGCAAACACCAATTATGTCACAAATCTTATTTCTGCGGTGTAATTCGAAAAAGTTAATACAAGTACCGAAAAAACGTTTAATGCGCATGTGTATTGAAAAGTTTCAACGAGTTTCTAAAAATCAAATTGGATCAAATCTGTTAGTAGTACATGTACGATTCCATTAAAATAAATGTTTAACTAGGTTTTCTATATAGTCTTTATCTGTATTAAAATATTTTGATGCAGAAAATTCCTTTAGACTGAACGCTTGGGTGTTGTGGCTATTTCATTCTTGTCAGCATGTTTTACATAGTGAAGAAAAAAAAAACTGAAGCAATTTCAAGTAATTCCGCCAAAATGAGTCAAAGGAAAATACTCACGAATTTTAATATGATACATTTTTATTTTTAAATAGAAGAGAATACTAGTAGTTAATCAAACGTTTTTATTTTAAAAAGAAATATTGACAAATCAGCTTCAAATATTACACGAGAAAAATAATGGTCAAGCGTTTTTAATTTTCGGTACAAATAAATTATAATTCATGTGCGTGAGAGTCAGAGATGAAGGATAAGAATGGGGGTTTTTTTTTATCAAAAAGACAAAATTTAATGCAATATCCTTATACCCAAAATTGATATTATAGCAATGTAATGAAAAAAAGAAGTAAAGTCTTCGGGGATTTTTGTTACATGTTGATATCAAGATACTGCACGAATAGGGATTGGTATCACAATTAATGAGAAATATTGAAAAAAAGTATTGTTGTGTTATTCAACTGTAGCATATTAAATACAAAATTTAAAAGTTCAATTTCTATTCATTATTTGTATATGCAGTAACTTTTATTGATTGCATGTATATATTACAAGTTGCCATTCTAGGATTTTTTTTAAAACCCTTTATATAAAAATTATAACTTTATAAATATCTATGACTAAATAAAAACAGTTCAAACAAAATTTTAAGGCATTTTAAAAATCTATTATTCATAATCTTAATTCTATTTTATCATTAAGGATGTTTTAAATGGAACAAATAAAAAATAATATCTCATTTCTCCCTGTTCACTTTCAAATACAACAGCCAATAGATCGATTACCTATGCGGCCGATAATAACAAAGGCAGACACGGTCGCCGACCGTCAATTTTGAATTTTAGTAAGTACGAATAATATTTTTGAGAGCAGAATGATTTATTGTTCAAAATTTCACTAGAAGGTTTTCAGCAACACCTTAGGTATTCAAAATTTGCCCCCCCCCCCCCCAAAAAAAACCCCAGCTTTCCAGCTAATGTAGAGCTATATACATAATCTGAATGAGATGAGTCAGAAGAAAAAAATCGTACTGTAGCATTGATATAAATTTAATTTTATCGCAGAAACCTGGACCCACAATGCAACACAAGTAATCTTGTTGTTCGGACGGGTAACTGTGTTACTGCCCTATGGTGTGACAAACAAAGAAAAGTTATGAAAGTAACTCACTTGCGTTAAAAAATTGCACAGAAATAGTAAATTAGATTCTCTTTGTTAATTTTTTTTGCATATTTAAAAACGTTGTTATTGTAATACAACTTACATTCGATATTATTTAATGTAACAGTTAAGTCAATCAAAAGCTGGGTTAATTTCAATTAAACAATTGATTTCGCCGCCGCCCCCCCCCCCCTTTACAGCTGCACCGTCAAAATATTACATGTACCTATTCCAATGCGATAAGGAATTTAAATTCTGATGAATTTCAAATTAAAACCATGCTTAGCGCTTCCCAGTACTCTCAGTACTTTGATTTTAATTAAAAAGAGACTCTTAGTTAAACACAGCAACGTATTTATGAATATTAATATGAATATTGTACACAAACGGCAGCGCTTTGAAGTACTACACTGGCGTACTACACTGGTGCCGACTGGTAACGGAACCTCTATGAAGTACTACACAAATGGAAGCTCTGTGAACTGCGCAATGCAGTAGCGAGAAACAAGACAATAGGTGTCACTTCAATATATATACAGACGGGCACCTGCCGGATATCACTAGCAGTCAGTTACGCAATGTTGACCCAACATGTAGACTCAGAGGACACCCTCAGATCAGCCCGGCCCCTGTTTTTCATTCTTTCTCACACACTTTAAAGAAATCTTATTAAAAAAAACACAGAAAATAAAATTTTTATTAGATTAAATCTGCTATGCATTTAGAATAATTTTCTATATAATCCAACTGGGTTTCTGAACTATATTTATTTATTTATTTATTTATTTTATTTTTGATACAACATGTATTTTTATCTCTACTAATCAGATCTGTTATAAACAAATATCTAAACTTACAGTGTTCGTAATTAATTACACGTTTCTGTAAGCGATAGACATTATAATTCATTATCCCAAGACCCCCTTCAAAATAAAGAAATAAACCGAAATAATCAGAAAGAAAAACTAATTAAAAGATTCAATATGCTACCAAAAATTAAAAAAAAACGTAAAGAGAAGTTAAAAAGGACACGAGGCTTGTATGTTCTTTTATAATTGCCTTTCATGTTATATCAAGTATACAGTACATGTATTAAGTGTTTGGAATTAATTTGTTGAATGTACAAATTTCTCTTCAACAACCTTATACATGTATGTACGCTGTACTTAAAAATTTAAGAATTTAGAATTTATTTTCTTTCAATGCAATTCAGGAAAGGTCGCGTGATTCACTGTTGTAAACAATCGGATGTCACCGTTAATTTCGGACATCAGGAACGAACATCAAAATACTTTATTTTCAGTGATGGTTTGGTAAAGATTCTTAACCGGCGATAATTAACGGCATATCATTTTTTGTCACAGATACTAGTATTTGTTCTTGAACTAGTATGTAATATCAGTAAATGGACAGTTAAGGGCCTAGTAGTAATAGAAATAAAAATCACATGTAGTATACTAAAAGCATAAAAAATTGAAGAAAAAAAACGCATAGTAGTTTAATGCAGTCCCACGTGTATTGTACAACCATCAGAGATTTACGGCAAATTTACAAAGTGAATGAAAAAAAAAAATTATGCTTTCCACTTTAAGAAAAAATTAGTATGACCTGATTATTGGCAAACGAAAATATCTATTCATCGATTTATTTGATAAGACAGTTCTCGAAAATAAATGAGTAATATTACGAAGTAAATCCAGTGAAAATTAATTTTGAACAATAGCTTTTGTAATTGAATTTTTTGTAAAGGGGAGGACGTTCTTAGTTTTCAGAACTTGTTTCCGATTCTTTTTTATAACAACTAAACAATAAAATATTTTTAAACAAGCCAAGCGGTAACTTGATATAAAATCTGACATTTCAGGTAGTAAGTACACGAGCACCTAACCCCATGCTTGCAGAGAATCACATGCTGAACATGTTAAAGCCAAGTATTCATCTGACCTTGACATAAAATTAAGATAAAATTTAAGAAAGTAACAAATAAATGAAATGACAGACCGTGTAAAGTATCGCTTGTACATTTACATGTAAGTCGTATATCATCTTTACTATAATCACATCAAACAGAACAAAATGACTACCGATATTATACATTGTCAATAAACTGGAGGGGGGGGGGGGTACTGCATGACTGACACAGGTCTGCACAATGTGTATATCATGCGCGGCCTATAAGTCAGAGTTCAATGCACAAAAAACTTATTAAAATTAAATTGTTAAGAAAATTTACCTTACACGTATTCATTTTAACATTTTCAAGAGTCAAAGAGAAACAATCACGAATTAATGTATATATTCACTCGCACAGCAAGATTTTCATACACTTCTGGTAATTGAACTGTTGTAATTGCATTAATATATTTTACAGATTTAATTGGCGAATGCTTAAAAGATTTAATCTCTATCTGTATTATGCATAATTGTGATGGAAGAGTTTTCATTTTGAAATCAAAGTAAACCTTTCAATTAATCAATTAAGTACATGTATGTATAATGCTGACAATCTATAAACTTACGCAAAGCTGTGTACCTATTAATACCGGTAAATAATATGACTGTACATATAGTGTTAATGAGGGGGTTGGGGGTATTTTCCTGATAATGTATTAGAAATTTAGAAATAGAAGTCAATAAACTAGAAAAACATTTTCTTCACTGTTACGAATGCAGTACATTTTGCATGTACGGAATTTCGATGTACATTTTGTATACATCTGTCAACGCATGTAGATCATCAATATTATAGCTAACTTTTTTTATGATTGACAGTCGGTATACATTACTTATTGATCTTGACTTGGGTAGATTATTGCGGTGTTGACATTAAATCGTCAAACACTAAATACTGTACCACAATGAGGAACAGCTAAAGTCGGACAGCATCGAATGTCGGAAGTTTTCTCTTTCAGAATAAAATCGTTTCTAAATGTGTATTTTTCTTTCAGTATCTCCGTCTACAGGATGTTTTTGGTTGTTTCGTACATATAGTCGTGAAAACGTTTGAAATAATGTCTAAAATTTGCAGGATACATATGCATCTCATGGATCCGGATAAAATTCGCATAAGCACCGAGCGCGCACCTGTCGACAATGACCTAGTTAACCTTCAGTTAAATCTTCAGTTTGCTGTCGGTACTCCGTGATTGCTAGTATATTTTGTAATTAAATCATACATTTACATGATAAATATTAATTATTCCCATAATAATAACTTTATGGTGGATATTTATTTATAAAACCATGAAAATTAAACTGTCCAACTTTACATACTCGGTCATTTAAAGTCGTTTTACCATTTACCTGATAGAAATTGTTTCATTTCAGAAAAAAACAATGAAAAACACGTAAAGCAAAAACGATCTCATTAAATTTTAACAGCAACAGACTGATATATTATTGCAGAGAAATGAAACACTGTATACATTAACCGAGGAAAATAAAAGAAGGGGAAAGAAAGAGAAGAAAAAAATCTTACTATTAAAAAAATTAACAAAGTAAATTTTTTTCTTGGCTTTATTTGAGTTTCATGTTTATAACTCATCACTCATTCAGGAAAAAAGAAAGGTTTCTTTCTTGAAAATTAAATAAGTTACAGATTACTGATTCTAATGTAAAGATAGTGGTGTATATAGTTTTCTGACTATAACCATTATATAAAATGGGATTGATTTTGGGACAATATAAACAAAAAAAATTATTCACACGATAACCCATGGGTTTATAGATTATAGATCGCAAAATACATGCACTATATGCTAATTTAAATTTCTTGGTATATAAATGGAAAAATCGAAATAATCCACACGATTTTAAAGTATACATGTATTATACATAAAAATAACTAAATGTTCACGAATCTTTTCCCGGGCACTTGGTATCATTTTTCTAAGCTGGGGAGGGGCTAGAAAATTATATATATATATATATATATATATATAAAAAATCAACTTACCTGAGTGAAGAAAGAGAACGACAAGAAAGAAGAAGTGGGTAATGGTCCAAACTCAAAGAAAATTCTATTTTGGAGGTTGATGGGAGGATACGTTCCATTTGATTACATCTTTCAAAACCGAATTTTATTCATACATATTACCAGATTACCCTGATTTGACGGTAATAAAAGGCAGAGGTGGGACAAACAGCCTTTTAATGAACTTAAATTTTCAATAGTGTAAAGTAAATGTTTTGGGGGAAAGTGAGAGGTCAGCCCCCACCCCCACCCCCTGATACTTTGTGCATGCTCCACTACGATTTAACACCTAGAAAATGAAGTAAATTGGACTTAAAATATCGAAACTACACTGTAGTATGTGTCCGAGTTTAAATTCAGTCTACATGTCCGACTTTCACTGTCGCTGTCCGACTTTATCAGCCTTTGCCTTTCCGTATTTGGTTTTGAATTATAGCATTAAAAAGCTTTTAATCAATGAAAATTAGGATTAGACAGAGGGTAAAAACATCATTATATGCGACGTAAAACTTTCCGGTTATGTGTTACGATTTTGGAGCGCGTACCGAAGGTGCATACGAGAGGGTCCGAAAAAGCGTCCGACTTTCGCTTTACCGGGGGTAGGGGGTGGGGGGATGTATAGGAAGTTGTATAATCTGTGGATGAAAATCGTAATATTTGTATGCATCAAGACATTATCGTTAATATGTATAGAAAACTTGATGTGAAATTTTAATTTAAATCAAACATTAACGTAGATTTCCTTAATCAATATATATCTGCGGAACAAAATATCATCATCTTTTTAGTTGAGGGAAATTCAAAAACAAATTGTGAATTCAATACTTTATGTACTCCAGACATGATTAGAAATTTTAGATGCGCCAGGACTGATATTACAATGTGATAGAACCTCAGGTTTTTTTTTTATATAATTCAAAAAAAAAAAATTATAATTTTTATAAGATTCAGATAAAAATGCTTTAATTTTTCAAGTGTAAAGATCTTTCCTGTTAAATCAATATTTCCTGCGAAAAAAAAAAAGAAATAAAATAAAATTCCCCCATTGAATATATATTAATAGTTTTATCAATATTTTGTGTCTAGTCTAGATGAATTTTATTAAATGTTTCAATCAGCCTTTATTAATGAAGACCAGCAATCTCTTTGTAAGGATGTTACGCAAGTGGTGTGTATACACCGTTTAACACAGCCAAATGTCACCCCTGAGCTGAAAACCCTCCCAAATCACATAGAATATCCAAAAAATACACTAACACAGTAGCAAGTGTCTTCGCGACACGTGTCCCCACTTGTGACACGTGCAGACAGGTGCCCGTGACTACAAGGGCATCGCATTGATTGAAACTTACCTGATTAATTTGCGATGATTTTAATTCATGTTTCTATGAAATAAGCTTCTCTATATCAATTTCTATTTAATTTCATACATGTAATACAATTTTGTCGAAAATAGAATATTGAAAGTGTCAATTTAATTTAATTTTGCTTTGCAGAATACACAGATTTAAACTAGCTGACAAATTAAGTTCATGATAAATTTAAGTCAAATCTTTTGATATCTTTTTCAAAATATGCATTGTCAAGAAACTGCTTTTTTAAACCAATTAAAACATATATTAAGACGGAACTTTCAATTATACGGAAATACATTTTTCTGATGTTACGATCCAAATGTTTGCCCTCAAGTTCCCTGGAAAACCTGTTGTCCTCTTTACCCTATATCATAAGCATATGTGGTAATTATAACTGTGCATTTTTGATCGTTTAAAGAAAACAAATACAACGCAGTTAAAATTAGATATCATAGCAAAATACCTCCGGGTATTAGATAATTGTTTTGTACCAGCTTAGCTTAAAAAGAAGACTAAAGAAACTCTTTTTTCGCCCAGAAAATGAAATTACCAGTAAAAATATGAGATATTTTGAAAATCAAGGAGTTTTGAATACTCCCGCACTTTACTGCAACATACAATTTTAACTCATAAAATGAAATGAGATTCAAATAAGGTCGACACACACCATATCAAATAGATGAGCATATCAAGTATTTTCAATTCATGCGAGAGTAGTCTTTACAAAGAAATTATGTGTAATATATATTTTAACAATTCTATTTTCTATAAAAAATATTACCTAGTGTAGCAATATTTATTGTTACAGACAATAATTGCTAACTCGACAATTGCATGCAAACGTTTCTTGAATATTACACTTGAGAATATGAAAATAGAATGAAAGATATGCACTAAAATTATATACTTCTGTAAGTCATGGTATATTATTGGTGGTTCTGTAAATCAAAGATTAAAGAAATAGTTATACTATAAGGAAGATATGGTTCAAAAACAATTATTTGTCTGCCCACACTTTATCTTATTTTATTTTCATATTATTGAGTTTTGAACACCTCAGTGCCTCTCAGTATGTCCACAGTAGCCTCAGTTAAAACCTCAGTATCACACAGTATCAGCTCAGTTCCCTCAGTGCCCCTCAGTACTTCCACAGCAGCAACAGTGCTTACCTCAGTGCTCCTCAGTAGCACAACAGAATACACAGTAAAAACCTCAGTGCAACTCAGTACCTCCACAGTTTCTCAGTAGTAGCCTCAGTACAACTCAGGGTTTTCTCAGTACCACTCAGTACTTCCTCAGGGTTTTGTTGGATTCTCAGTGCTTTTTAGTTACAGTAGTGATACACCTAACTTTTTCTTTGAATGAGGCTTGACTCTTGGAAGAATATTACTATTCCAAATGTGGTGAGTACATTGTGTCTTTCTTATTTAATTGATAAGTATGTAGCCTATTGTAAGGAGACAGATTTCCAACCACTTAGAAGAACATCCCTTTTTCATATCCTGCCTGCTTGTGCAGCATCAAAAAGAAAGAATTTGAGAGGCTTGGACGAAATCACAACTGAAGGAGTGGAAGGCTGTACAGAGCTACACAGACTGATTGATGTTCTGAAATGTCCCCTAAACTCACTGCCAACAGAATATACATGAAAACAGATTACAAGTTACAAGTGGATCAGTTAAGTATCTGTACCGACCACTGTATTGACTGGAGTCTGAGTGATCCATCAAATTAAGATTCCTTGACAATTATACACTGAAATGTGACAGATGCAAACTAATAAAAATAGTAAAATCGCCGCTAGGTTTCCAAGCCATAAACAAGGATGGAGAATAAGACTCGCCGCACTCGATATTTTAAAGTTTTCAATATGAGGCCAAAGGGCCTTACAGGTCACCGGAGCATCATGCAACAACTTTCCAGTGATTAAATTTGGTGCTGTTTTAAGCTGTATGCTATGGCATTCACAATCTTGAAAGAGATACCAGTGATCATAACTATACAATTAACAATTGCTTAGTTTGGTTACATGTGCTTAATACTCAAAGGTAGGGTATTGGGGAACAAAAATGCATGTAAACAAATCAGTAATACAGCAAAAATCAGTGGTGCCCCTACCCCACATAAAACATTGACCCTGGGTCCACACATTGCACATTTTTTAAAAAGGGACCCTGCCTAGTGAGTCAGTCTTTGTCTGATGAGTCACAACTATTTATCAAGACGAAGGATGATGACGAACAACGCATGTCAATAGAAGATAAAATGTTCTTACAACAGATGGATAGGTAATTTATCAGAGACTTTTCAGGAAGTTGGGTGGCCCCACTGCCATTCCGGGAAAATCGACAACGGTTACCGAACAACAAGGAACAAGCTGTTCAACGTGTGAAACTCCTTGATGTGAGCCTTAAGAAGAATCTTGTGAAAAAACGAACATTTTTTTATATTCATTGCTAAGATTCTGGACAATCATCCTGCAGATGTTGCCCCAGAGTTAAGTGATGAAGAAGAATGTTGGTTTCTACCTCTATTTGGTGTTTACCATCCAAAAAAAAAAAAGATCAAATCGGGTGTGCTCGATTCATCAGCGAAATTTAAGGGAGTCTCCTTAAATGAAGTCCTTCTCTCCGGACCAGATATATCAAAAATCTTGCTTGGCATTCATCTAAGATTTCGCAAGGAAATGGTTGCTGTGACTGCTGATGTGCCACACATGTTTCACTGTTTCTTAGTAAGGGAAGATCATCGCAACTTCCTCAGTTTTTGTGGCAAAAGGATAACGACCTTGAAAAAGAAATTTTTTGTCCAAAACTAGAGAGGATATTTATATTTAATCAATTGTTTTGCCTGTTATCACATGCGCCATACAAAACACTTAAATGAAGTATCAGATCTACGCAATATTAGGTTTCTTTGTTGATGGTAGAAACTTTTTATAAATCAGAAAATGTAATTTATTTTTAATCGAGATTTTAATCAAAATTTATCTATTATTATAAAAATAAATAATTTCCCTCCCTCCCACCTGTGTCTGAAACCCTTCAAGTGGCAATTCCAAACAAACAATTGTCTGGCCTTAATTTGTCTAAAAAACATAAAACTTGAACCAAACAAGGCAAAACATTTGGAATCTTTCCGCCCTTTACCTGTATTAGTTATATACTCTGCAAGATCTGAATTAAACTTTTTTTTAATTTATGAAATTTTGGTAAATTGATCAATTTCTTCCTAAAAAATGTACTAGGCACCCATTTTCTATATAAAAATACCCCCCCCCCCCCCTGTGTAAGGAGTACAGGTCTCTTGGCACGTTGATTGTTTAGAATGTACGAAATGAATAAAGTGAGCAGTTTTGTTCATGAACTTGGGTTCCTTTCAGATTACAAATTGTGGAAACACAAGGAAAACAAAACAAAGGGTGTCCAGTTCTGCTCACTTAAACCATGCTTGTTGCCATAGATTGTCTCACAAAACACAGACAGAAGTGCGAAATCTCTTCATCAAACGTCTTAGTGTTTGCCAGTCCAACAAGTGCAGTAACCATATAGACCAGTGGACATCCATGAACAAGCTGGCAAAAGAGGCTGGTTGTGAGCAACCTGACCTGATTTCATCTAGAAGACTTAAAAAGGAATGTATTTAGCAATGGTGTGCCAGATACTGGATCCGGAAGACAACGAGCTGGAATGGGTTTCAAGACATTTGGTACATAACATTAATACTCACAAGCAACATTACAGGCAGCATTGCCACAGTGGAGTTAGCAAAAGTAGGAAGCCTCATGATGGCTGCAAAAAAGGGGCAACTACGAAAATTTGCAGGAAAAACATTGTCCGACATAGATGTAACATGGAAGTGTTGGTTTCCTATAAATTAGCAACTTAAGTTATAGTATTAAATATACTGCCATGTTAAGCAACGCTATTTCGACCCAGCTCTCTTCGAGCATGACTTTTACATGCATATTTGTTGTGGATGGAAATAAAAATTAGAAACTGCATACTTTTTTGTGTGCAATAAAAAAGTTTTCAATTGGTGACATTGTAGCTCTCTGGTCGTTCATCCAACTTTTCCTAGACTAGGGAGCTACAGATCTGCTACAATATATTAGATATTCTAGATGTAATTAGTCGATAACCTAGCATAATTTATTTTAAGGGGTTTACAGTCTGTCAACGAAAAGGAAGCATTTAAAGGCTGGTCTGCACAACTAGGAGAACTGCGAACTTTCCACACCAGTGCACAACTTTTGGCCCTGAGTGCAACATGCTCTACGAAAAATAGAAAGATGACCATGAAAGTTTTGCATTTGGATTGCCCTGCCGAAATCACCCTTTCACCAAATAAGTCAAACCTAAATCTTAGTTTGAAAAAAGTGTCCATTTCTGTTGAAAAAAGTTTTACTATGGCTAACTGATAGACTCTTGTCACTAAAAGAGCAATTCCTGAATAATTGATCATGCGAAGTTTTACACTTTTTTTTCTTAGTCAAAAATTTGAAGTGTGTTTATTAAATAGACTTATAATTTATTTTACTGCATGTTTTACTTGGATAAAAATTTTGGAGGGATTATTTTTTATTGAGACAGATTTCAGCGCAACAAGGTCATATTTAATGTACTGTAGCGCCAAAAGAAGCATATCGACACCCCCTCCCATTTTGATTTGATTTTTAATTCAGCTATGTAGGTAGAAAGTAAAAATATACTTGGCTAAAAAGTTTAAGACTTCAAATATAAGTAGCCATCCTCGTTAAGCGGTTCATAAAGACGTGTTCAACTGAGAAACTGTACGTGCTTTAACGATTCTGCAAATGAAAGAAAATAACTGTTCGATGTACACCCATATGTCTGAATTCACACTTTGTTCTGAGGCCAACACTGTGACTGTGTGTTGGAGCTGTCCAGAAGTTAAGACATCAGTAGTAATAGTAGTATTTATTTGGTATCATGTCATCATAAAAACAAAAAAGACAAAAAGTTTGTAGTCAAGATTTTTTAAATAAATAATTAAGGTAACAATATTTTTAGAAATAAAAATCAAAGTGATTAGCTAGATACTAGGATAACCTACTAAAGCTCGAAAGCTTATTTCTAATCGGGTCCTATTGGGTCCTCTTTCTGTTTTTGAGGGATCATTTCGGAAAACGTGCTTGACACAAAAGTTTTGAGAATGGATATTGTGTAAATGTCCTATGCCTGAGATACAATAGATAGTTTTCGATGGACCCAAATTTAGCAAAAGAAACCTCCCGTTGGTCGCCATATTGGAGGTTGACACGGTGAGTTTTCCTCTTTTTCTTACCAAGTTTAAGAAAATATAGCAGAAAAATTTGGTAGAAAATCTTTATTAAATAATTTTTTCTTAATAAAAGAGGCTGCCAAAACTTTATATACTTCAGAAAAATAATGATTCCTAATTCAAAATCGCAAATATAAAAATTTTTAATTGGTTGAACAATGAAGGAATATGAGCATTTGGACCTCCAGTATGGCGGCCAACGGGAACTAACTTTCGTTAAAATTAGGTCATATGAAAACTATCTACATAAGGAAATCATGAACATTGATTTTTTAATGTTATTTTTTAATGACATTCTACTTTTTTCAAGTTAAATTCATAGATAATGAAAGAAATTCTGAATATTTACATCGTAATGCATATTAAAATGAAAAGACCAACAGAATTGGGTGGAGTTGAAATTGTACATGTATCAGTTGGTGAAGTACAGTGTAGTGGCCATTGTTAATGTTAGTTCACAAGTGAGAATTTTCAGATTTAATTTTCAGAGAAATGCATACTTGTATACGATGAAATAGAAAATTCATCGTAATCATAAGTTCTTTAAAACAAAAATCGCTGACTCTCAGTTATTAATACATTCGGTGATACTACAGGTCCGTTATAAATCAATTTGGTGGTATTCTTATGTAAACACAAAACAAAGAAAACAAACTTCATAAAAAAGTGAGTTGTACATTATAAAATATCTATGATAAACTGCTTGATTGTGGACAGTGTTAATGTTCCTTCACATTTCAATTGCAACTTTGAACATTTTAGGTTCAAGAATAGCCATGTGTTCAATTTTCTTTTCCTGCTAAAAATGGGTTGTGGACGAAAGGAGATATCAGCCACATAATTTTGTTTGAAGACATTAAAAAAACCCTTCTTTCCTAAGATTTTATATTGCTTGTTTCATGGTGGGTTTCAAAGACCAATAAATTTTAATTTGTTTCATAAAAAAGTGCACATAGTTAAGTTTTTTCATTTTCTTTAGGTTTGTAATTTGGAAGGAGAATATCGTTTGAAATGTACTAAAATTTATTTACTTAAAATGATTTGTCAAGTGTTTTTGTGTCTTTACATTGACATGATTACTTGAAATATTTCTAAAAGAAGATAAGTAGTTGACATAGAAAGTTACGACTATGAAACTAGAATATCAACAGCCTCATTTAAAGTCATCATTTCTTAAGTTGTAGGGTTGATACAATGACTTTGTCAGCAAACACAATTCATCATTGAGTCAAATGCTGACTGACATTGTTCATACTAATTGTAAGTCCAATATTTATATACTTAATTGACAACTGATTTTTTCGTTATATCCCGATCATGATAAAGAGCACACGGCGGGTGTTACCGATCAGCAGGGATGTTCACTCTTCCATGGCACCTGTTCCCACCTCTGAGTTTTGGAGGTTCGTGTTTGCTCTGCTCCTCTTTTGTATTGTTTTATGGACTTTTGATGAATACTGTTAGTTATCTCTATATGTTTCATAAATTTGAAAAATGTGGCTTTTAAAAATGCAGAAGAAGCAGGCATGATATTGTTTATGACAAGGCTATTGTACCCGTAGGAGGCGCCACAGTGTCCAATTTCAACGAATGTTCGGCCACACAACAGAGCCATGATTCCGGTGGATGCAACCTTGTCAGCACTTGACCATAGTTTTCATGTTCATGGTGTGATAGCATTAGTGCTATTTCAAATAGATGTTCCAGAAAGTACCAATGACAATTTTTACTAGGGAAAAGGTAAGTGTTTAAAGCTTTCTTTGCAATTAGACACCGTAAAAATGTATGAATACTTAGGGAAAAAGTCAACATGAGTTGAGTCATCCAGACCTTTTCAAAACAATGTACTATAAATTATATAATATTTCATTCCATGTATTATATTGGACTATATTACTCTAACAGACTATGTTAAAAATTATTTAAACAACCCGGTATGTTTTCAATCTTTAACGTAGATTATTGACACATCTCGGGACGTTGAAGATCTAGACCATAAAATCCAAAAATTCACATCCCCTGAAATTCAGAAGATTGCAAACATCAAAACTAAAGCTAAAAATGATCGAGTATCAGTGAGAGGAATCGTAGATAAGGTAAAAATTATACATGTAATTGTTATACCCTGAGGGAGAAGCGTGTATACTGTTATACCCTTGTGTGTGTGTGTCCAGTAGTTTGAAATTTTAGCACATTTTTTGTTTAGGTATGCCATATCATAAGGCTCATTTTTCGGTCAAGTGAGCTTTTCTGCATCAAATTTTTCTGTTATTCATTTCTCTGTCTGTAAGATCTAAAATCACAAATTTTTGTGGGGGGTTATTTTTAGTTAATTCAAGGTTTTGAGAGAGCCACAAATTAATGTCAACCAGAAATGTAAAATTTCATATGCATTACTACTAAACATTCTCCAGTCACAAAATCAAATCCCCACAAACCAGTATTTATAGCTCTACTGGTCAGAGAGCAGAAAAGCTTATTCGATAGTAATGTGTCGGGCGTTCATTCGTCTGTCTGTAAATAATTATTCAAAATGCTACTAGTCCAACAGTTGTAGTCAGATTTCAAAATAACTTGGCACACAAGTAGACTACAAAATGATACATACCTCCGTATATCGGTTTCTGATTTCGATGAATGGTGTAGCTGTGGATACTAAAAATAAAAATTTCTGTGATATACTCTCTAAATGCTACTCCTCCTCCAGTTTTTGTCTGATTTCAATATAACTTGTCACACAAGTAGATTGCACTTAGATACATAATTCTGTGTATCCGTTTTAAAGTACATATGGAGGACCAGACCTAAAAATATTGGTGATTAGCTTTAAAATGCTATTTTGCCACGAAAGAAATCAAATCACAGCTGGATCCCTGATGAAGGCGGGGCCGTTATTTAGATTTTCAATACACCAGTACGATATCAAACCACCGTAACACATTGCTGTTATTACAACTCAATAAGCAATAGCTTATTCAAAATGATACCAATATTAAAAAGAAATAACAAAAATTAGCAATGTGTCGGATCCTCTAAATCAAAAATTGCGTGGCTCATGGGTGTTGCATATATGCATATGGACTTTAACAAGAGGATGAAATTGACATTTCTCTAAAATCCACCAACCCTAATGATTTAAACGTAATAACAAACATAACTTGGCTGACAAACATAATGTGGCAGAGTCGTGCAAAATAGAAATTAAAAGTCTAATGACGGAAAGAAATGAAATAGGTAAGGTAAAAGAAAGTGTTTATCTATACATCTATCTGCATTTGACAACCTCTATCATCTTAAGATGCAATCCGAAACGTACCAATGCACTTGACAAAGATAAATTCCAAACGCAATCGAAGATCTTGCCAAATCAATGACAAGTGAGCCAAGGAAAATTCTATGAAATCTACCAGATAAAATGCCTTTGAAAGGCAATAAGACTGAATTATACGAAAAAAAGGAATTGACCGGTCTATCAACGAACAGAAAGCTAATTGTTTTTCTTAAAATAAAAAAAATTCCACTAAATTTATATGAGAATATTTTTCAAGAAACAATCGAAATGTGAGTAGAGGTAGAGGTATAACCTGAAACTTTACAGCTCATTGCACTTAAATTTTTTAACTCGCATGTTTTTTCGCACAAAATTAAGGTCATATTGTTAGAATGCAAAATTGTGTAATATGGGAACAAAATATATTTTAAAAGTGATTTATAACTTATTTTAGATATTATTTCATTACTTTAAACATAATTCACACATGAAAATAAAGTGAGATTTTTATATGCTCTTTGATGATCGATCATGACAGTTCCCAATTGTTTTTTTCATGGTTTCTCGTCAAATGTAACCGTCTTTGTATCCGTTCATTTTAAAGCAAAACTTTGCCTGGCCTAAATACAGACCAGTGCAATTTATGTAACTCCCGTATTTTCAGTGCATTAATATGACACTTAGGCGCAAGATGATAGAAGTATTTCTCGTCTGTTGGACTGTTTTCCATGTTAAAATTTGTAATGATTAGATAAAAAAAGATCTTTCTACTTTTGGTCCATAATAGTTTACTTTTAAAAAAATTAACATTAATTTAATATAAGACAAGTAAATACTATAAAATTCGTAAAATAAAATATTACCATTTTGTAGAATCATTAAGTAAAGGGAGCAGAGACCCTATTATCAGAGGAGGACAGTCAAGGGCCCTCTACAGGACAAGCACTGTGTACTGGCCCATTTACACTAGCAGCTCCACGTTTAAACCAGGTACTTCTCTCTTGATCAACTGCCATTAATTTTTTCTTCTTAAAGTCAACGGTACTTTTACATCTCGTTTAATGTAATGTACATGATGAAAGCGACACAATTAAATATGACATCTTTTGTACATTAGAAAAACCTTTCCCAGATTCATAGAGGAGCAATGATAAGTACTGTCATCCTGCTGATTTTTAAGAGAAGGTAACGACATGCAACTTCAGGATGAGTAAAAGGAAAAAGAACCCTTACAAACCAAAATGTCAAATCAGCCTTTGTGTGGACATCAGATGATGATAATTACTGGTAGATGTTTATTCTACAATAAATATATGTTAAATTTTCTGAACCTAATGAAATTGTGTACTTATTTTTTAGAACAAATTTTAAGTAAACCTACATGTTTTATTAATTAATTTACGACTTAGACCCTACATTGTAATTATGCAAATAATTTTTGCTTTAAGGTCAGACGACACGTTCCTCAAATATGTGTTTTGTATCTCTTGGTATTATATTAAAATTTTTTCATATTTGTCATTCTCTTCAAATTTCTACATTGTAATCAAAATATTTTTAAATATAGGTACACCATAAAATGTGTTATTGGCCATTTAGAAGATTACCCATAAGGGTTATATAAGAAATATGACCCTATGGTATCTTGGCCAAATGCCTGGTAAGATACCCTAATTTTTTTGTGGGGTAACTTGTTTAAATACCTATACTTCAAAGACAAATTCTTAGGAAAAATTATATATTTTCGAGGAACGTGTCGTCTGACCTTAACTACAAAATGGTGGAATATAATGTTCAAAAAGATAAACTGTTTGTGTGTAATTTAAAAGAAAATTCGTCTAAATAGTAAGTTCCTTGGTAAAACATTTGTCTTTAATATTGTAATTTATCAATGTCCCCTTGGAGTAGGATGATATACGTGGTAGAAAGTCTCAAGATCAGTAGGTCTGAAGTGGCTTAGGTGATCCTTGTGACCCATGGGCCTCGTTTTTGTATCATCTGTTTTTGCATAAAAATACAGTGCCCCATTCCTGAATTAATGTTATTTTGCTCAATTCTTGATTGAGTCTAATTGTTATTTGTTGAAACATATTCCCTATTCATGAACATTACCCTTTTCAGTCGAATAATATTTGTACAACATAACAGTTAATTCCTAGTTTAATTGTTAACTTGTACCTAAAAATTTCCCTCCAGGATACACGTTAACACGGCACACTATAGGTCTTTTACTGTTGTCAATTGAAATGAGGGGTATTTTGCGACGCCTGTGGAGCAGATAAGTGGCACTAGTTGATAATTTTGCCCGGCGTCTGTTTGTTTGTCTGTCATACCTTGTAGAACTGCAAGAGATATGGACTACCTTGCCTATAACACGGCATGCTCAACAATTTAAAAGGAAAACACTGGTTTCTATAAATAGACATACCTTGTTCATTTCGATCAAAGGCCAACATTTTTATTAATGTTTAGTTTATCAAAATAATGTTTCAGCAGTACATTTATATCTATTGTAAAAAATTCTGATGTTGTTAATTCATCTGTTCATGTACAAGGTTCTGAAGCTGATATGTGAATGCATGAATTTCATACAATATAATTTGCAAATGATTGTCCATTTTAACATGTACTCTAACTCCGGTTCATGTGAATGAATGATTTTCCCATCTATAATTTAGTGGACTCAAACTCCAGTTCTATGTCCGTTTTGCAACTTGTTGCATCTTTAATAGATTTCGTCAGACGATCTGACTTTGGTTGGTAGTGAAGTGTTGTATGTGAAAACTGACAACGCTGGTGATCGTTTATAGTTGTATTCAGTATTAATCACACAAGACTTACAGTATTATAAATAATACTGTTATCTTTGAAATGGACATAGAAATAAAGCATTTTAGCAAACAACATCACATGTAACATGGCACCAATATGATTGTTATGAATATATGTCACATACATCATTATACACTCTCTAAGTACATGTAATACCCTTTTTGGCTAAGAGAAAAAAAAATACAACAGGTAATAGAAAACACTTTCGAATCTCTCCCTACATCACTCACTCATGCAAATATAACTGTATGATGCATGTTAAACTATACATGTAACGAATGACAACATGTACAAATCACTAATCGTATATATATAATGAAGCAAGCGATAGAAAAGAAAAAATTCTATCATAATGTTCATGGATTAAGTACTTAATTACCCTGCATACCTTGCAAAGTAAGAAAAATTACAATTAAATTATATGTAGAGTTATACAGGGACTTTAAACATTGGTCCTTGACCGGGAACAATATAGTCTAGTCAGCAATCTCCAGTATCTTGGCCCTGCTGACTTCCTGCCGCTCTGGATTGGTACTGTCCCTTCTCCAAAGTGTTGGATCTTCTAGGTCCTCCCGGCATCTAAACAGGTCGCCAACGACTGCTACTGTCCCAAGGTCTGTGTCCTTCACCAAGACGGATATGTCTGTACAGATGACCTCTACACGTTTGTCAATGGGAAATGGTCGGCCAGAAGCGAGGCGTCTGTGGTGTAAATCGCCAAGGCACATGTCGAAGGATGCAATGTAGACTGTATCCGGGAAGAGATTAAGATTACCTCGGTCGTCAGTTGATTTAATCTTGCACACTCAAAATAAAAAATTGCTTAGTAATTTTTTTTTACTTATTTTAAGTAAAACGATTACTTAATACGATTGTTAATAACTGACTATTATTGAGTATTACTCAGGATTACTTAGTAATTTATGAATTTACTTAAAATTCCTTATTATAAGTAAATCAATTACTAAAAGCATATGAGAATTTATTCATAAAATGAATTTAAGTAATTTTCAGTAAAATAATTTACTTAGATTTTATTGTTGCAAGTAATAAAAATACTTATTAATACAAACAAGTAATTTTAAGTAAAATAATTAATAAAATTATTTTAATTACTGCATTTAAAAGATAACACATTCAATTTATTTTTACATATTTTAGAAAATAGTATACATCTATTCTGAATGGTTCAGGTGGGTTTATGCACTAGCTATATATATATATATATATATATATATATATATATATATATATATATATATATATATATATATATATATATATATATATATACAGTATAATTTGTCAAATCAGGCTCCCGCCGGTTCCATAAAATTTGGCGGGATTAGACAGAATCCGGAGTGCAGGAAAAATGCAGGGAAATATAAATTTCGAAAATTTTCGTTATTTATTTACAAGTACATCATATGCATATTATAAATAAAATTAAATGATGAAATCAATTACTATTCTGGAGTATAGAAATTATAAAATAGTCTCACATGACTTACTGTATTTTCTTATTTGTTCACGAAGTTTGAAAGTCGGGTGAAATGTTACCTCAATCGAAATATACAGGCACGCATAATATAGGCCTACTTTGTATCAAGCGGACCGGGTTTCGCTTGTCTAAGACCTCACTTAATGTATTAACAGTAATGCACAATTATTTACGATGTGCTAATTATTAGATTGAACTTTTAATTTTATGTAACAAATTACGTCTTCCCCCACAGTGTTATATGGTGCCATTTTGAAATGCGTTCGATTTTCGATCCCGATTTATATTTTGATTTGTAAATCGCATACATATATTTTTGTGTTCATGTTATAATGTGCTAAAAGGAGTTAAAACAAAGTTACTTTTTTAATTGTAATTTAATATAATATATTTTTCAAGTGGACTGTGTCACCGCCGCATTTCACCGAGTTCGTCTCATGGCACTAATTGTCATGCTAATGTAAACACGGATTATCACATTCCCCACGAAAGGTGTTAATTTCTTTGAAGTAACTCAGGTGTGGCCGGATTAGAGGGAATAATTAATGTTAATTAAGAGCAGTTGGGACCAGTATGGCCGTTCGGAATACAGAATAGACAGTATCCGGACTACACAGAATTTTTTAAAATGAATTTGTTAAAGAAGTGCATGGGACTAAAATTTACGGACGGAATGGACAAAAGTCCGGAGTACTCAGAGTCCGGATTAGACAAATTTTACTGTATATATATATATATATATATATATATATATGTGTGTGTGTGTGTCTGTTTATATATATTTAAGCATTGAATTCATATTTTTGGATGTCTTCGGTCCTATAACACACCTGGCCGGGCCGACAAATTGAATACCGCGCGTTAGCGCGATATGATAAATTTATCAGCAAGGCCAAGTGTGTTATAGGACCGAAGACAGCCAAAAATATGAATTCAATGCTTATATTTACATTCTTTAATTTTCCTTCTTCGTAATTGCTTATTTCGTTAACATTTAATGAGAATCTAGTGCCCTTCAAAACTATCGTGGTTAATAGACGTAAGAGCCGTCTGTGACGTCAGATGACGTCAAGTGACATTGCAAAGTTAAATTACGCAATCAAACAATGCGATTAAAAAAGTGACGAATTAATTCTTAATGCACATTACGTTAATTTCTAGGTTGATTTTTCAGGGTTGTAGTTTTTCATTAAATTGAAATAAAACATTTTACATTTTGGTGTTTCTAGATGATTGAAATTGCATATAGTGCTTACTTTGTATTCTAACGCGCAGTGACAAGGTTTCGCGCGTGTTATAGAAATTAGAACGTCTCGGACTTCTATTGGATTTGATAAGGAAAATTACACTGAATGTAAATATATATATATATATATATATATATATATATATATATATATATATATATATATATATATATATATATATATATATATATAGCAAGATAAATGAAATGTACATAGCGCATAAGTCAAATATGCAAAAAAATTGCAATAAGGGGATAAAAATACAGTTGTAACGAGTATAAGGCTCGATGTACAGATTGAGCCACTTAATTAAAAATTTTACAACTAGTACACTGCTTCCCTTTTATGTTTGATTAAATCAACCATGTCATGTGTGACAAAAATACACATCTTATCACCAATGTGGTACAAATGTAAAGGGAATGGAACAAATATACTAGATGCATTAACAAGTTCATGACCCTGTGCAATTTCAGAATGTTGAACAACATGAGCTTGTATGCCAGAGTCAAATCGCAATGTCTCATACATTCGTAATCCAAATACAATTTGTTGTTTAAGAATATCTTCTTCAACTGTGTTGACAATCCATATGTATTGAAGATTTCCAAATTCTGGAAGCCCATCACTTTCACCAAAAGCAATTTCACATTCTTTGGGAATGAATTTTTGTCCATTAAGAATAACCCAGGAAACACTGTATATTTCTTTGATGCAATCAATGCCTGTTCCAAAAAAAGCATTTATTTCTTTCTTTGCTTCTGTAACATTTGATAAAATTGATGATTTTCCAACAATCGTGTCATTATGAAAAAGAGGATGTCTTTCACAAGCATTTAGAGCACATTCATATCTAGCAAAATGATTTGCCAATGATTTTTCGATATTTTTAAAATTCTTAGAACCTGCCATTTTTTGCTTTAAAAACTGATGTTTGTTTTCAAAACGCATGCTCCATACATGTACAAGGGGGCCATATTTCTCAATTGTAGATGGCAAGTGAAGTAAATAGTGTTGCTTAGGAATTATATTGTGATTTGGAAATAATTCTTTAAATTTTCTGCAATGCCTGGAAATAAGAATTTTTAACATTTGTACAGTTTCAATACTAATAACAGGAGCCAAAATAATTTGTACTAATTCACAAAGCTCAGTAATGAATTCAATGTAAGGATTATTAACATCAGAGTTAAGTTTCTCAACTAGAAATACAGGCAGAAAACGAATCAACACTATCATGCTTGATGATGATTGTTTCAGTGTCATTGTATCATCTTCAAAAATCTTTTGAGGCATTATGTTTGGTCGACATTCTCTGTGTTTATAGCCGTATGGAAAATCCTCCAGTACCCTATTTAGCTGTTTCACAGAAAAGACTCCATTCGCAAACAAACTGCGTAAAACTAAACGGGTTTCATAAATAACAACTCCTTCAAATAGAACATGCATTATATCCTCCGGGACCATATTAATGATATTGAAATATGGAAAATCTCGGGCTCTACTACGTTGGTTTATACCATACACCATTGAAAGACGATCTCTAATCCCACCAGTTTGTGCCATATTTATTTCCGTTGTCTGTTGATCGTATCTTTCTAAGGATCGCAATATAAAATCACTTTCTTTGAACTTTGTTTGCATATCATCAAAGGTGCATTCACATTCTCTACATTTTTGGTATGCGAAACCAACTCCTTCTTTGAAACCCGTAAATTCATGGGCGGCTAGTGTGTCACCAACAAGTGCAAGAGTAGCACCCCTTACATTGATTTGATTTCCCATTATCGTGATTGAAATTCCCCTTTCAAGTTCTTTTAAATCTTCATTAATTCTTTTCAAAACTATGTTCATTCCATATTTCTTTAATTTTTTTCTTTTGATGATAGCAACTAGTCGTATTAAGCAAAGTCTTGATCTATATTGAGGAGGAAAATTTGCCAAACTGTAGTAAAAACACCCAACTTGTGTACGCCTGATTTTTTCCCAAGAGGATTACAAATTTCAATGTCATCAAAATATAACAAAATCTGAAGCGCTTGATCTTCCTGGCTAAATATAGGGTGTTCTCTATACACTGACCCATCTGTCAAATTGTGAAGAAAATGTCCATCAAATGGTTGGTTCCTTTGATTTAAAGAAATGTTGAGTATATCTTCATTCTGTAAAAGCTGTTCTATACTGTTATGAATAGGTACATAATAGTAACTTTCTTCCACAACTTCCAATAATCGTCTGCGATTGCGAAGAACAGGTTGAAGCTGCTGACCAAGAATGACCTTCTCTGGTTCCTGCAGGAAACAAATTATATATGCAGCAATTTATATAAAAAAAAATGATAATCACAGAATCAACTTTATATACATGTATGTACTTTTACAGTTATTCGTCTAATAAGTTTATCAAATGAAATAGAAAAAAATGCATATATTAGTAGAAATTTAATGATTTTAACACTTTAGTGCTGAAATGTATATATTTAATGAAAAGCATGCAGCTAAAAGCAGGTACTGTAATTTTACTAGCAAATATACATACTACATAAAAGTAATTCTGGATGATGAATTTGTTTCTTTCATGGAGTGTTTGAATTCCATTAAATGGCAATTCAAAATTGCTAAATTGTTCAACTAGATTTGGAATGGTGTCAGGTTGTATCCCTGCACTTTCAATTGCTGCCATAACTCTACGTTGAAGTATATCAACAGCTCTTTGTACAAAGGCATCAGTGCTGACTGCAATTTGCTGTACAGTTGACTGCAAAAAAGTGTAAGAAAAAAATGATACATACCGTATTGTGGAATCTTTTTTATTTGTGGGGGTCAATGTTTGTGGGTAGACAAATTATAGCAAGCGAAAAAATTCTGATACTTCAGACTTCAGATATCTGGATACTGGAAATGCGACTTGCATACAACGTCATGTGACATCAGATTACAGATGCACCAAATGTCATGTGCAGTTTGATGAGCCAGATATAAATTCATACTGAATCTGCACTCCCCCTTAAGAGTCACGCCGTCAACATAGTAGCCATGCAGGTTATATTTAATATTTTAAAAATATATATTACTTCTTATTTTAGAGTTTTTTTTTTGTATTCAATGAAACTAAATATTCTTTTACGGTACCTCTCTAATTCTTTGAAATTCTTTCAAGTTTGTGATATAATCAATGGCCATATCTTTGGAATTAAAGTCTTTGATATTCTGTGCACCTGTGGTCTGAAAAAACACACATAATTAAAAAAACAGAAAAATACAAATAAATGGATGACAGTTTTTTTTTTAAATCTTTTTTGATATTCGAGATATTTTACATTTAAACATGCCACTTGAATACATATAAACTTTTGCTGCTACACTTTTTTTTAGGAATGCAATTGTGAATTACATGCACAAATTTTAACAGCATTGAGTCCAGTCAAAATTTATACTTACAACATTTGAATTTGCATCATTCACTCTATCAATTTGGTCGTCATCAGATACATTCATACTTTCAAACTCTAAATCAACATAATCTTCGCCGTGATCTATGGTTCCTTGAAAGTAATTGTCTTCATTTTGGAAAGTAACATTTAGACGCTGAGAGTGTTGTCTTTGCACGTGGCGATAAAACGAGTTGAATTTGTTGTACGTCTCTGGGCATCCATCAACATTGCAAGTTACTGAGAAATTTGGACCAGTAGAATGTTCTCTTCTTATGTGTGACAAAAGAATGCGAAGCGTTAATGCAAAATATATCATACAAATAGTACATTTCCATGCCATCTTGTTTACGTTGGTAATGTTTTAGCATTAAGAGTATACCGAGCGCGATTCTAATTCGTATCGCCTAATGAAAATTTTATATAAAATGTTAGTAGCCTATAGTGTCAATGCGTGGATATTTTTATTATATTTTGTGAAATTAAAAATTTTTGTTATTTAATTATATTTAAAATCGAATCGATCATTTATCTGCATTTCATTTACTTAAGTTTTTTATCTCGGGATCGGAAATCTTCCGTTGAGCTCATATCCGTTTCCGTTTACCGCCTTTTCCCAAATATTTCTGACAATGTCTGACGAAATAGAGTGCCTAGAACCAGAAGCTTTGGCCAAATGGTTGAGAGACAAAGGTTTGGATGAAGCAACTACTCAAAAACTTGAAGGTGTGTACAAAGAACTGTGAATATTACTTGTATTGGTTTATCAAATATGGATCAAGTTGAAACATTTTGCATCGTGCATTTGGATGGCACTCCATGGCATGCTAATGGATATTATACTTAAACGAATAACGATTCAGTGCTCCAAGTTGAGCCTTACTTTTAAATCGCTTTTCTAAGTGGCGACCTGCATTTTTTTTTTGGTTGTCATTGTAGAATTTCGGGTCGCCACACAGGTGCTACTTAGAGCACTGCGATTGATTGTTATATTTATCATGCAGTTGCTAAATTTTATAATAATATGTATTTTTCTCGCATTTGACTATTTGTATTTAATTTCTTTATCTACTTTGTAGAGAATATGGTTGATGGAAATATGTTTATGAATCTAAATGATGGGGATTTGAAGGATCTTTTTGATGCCTTTATTGTTAGGAAGAAGATAAGAGATATTCAAATGCAACAGGTATTACAAGATAAAAATGTTTTACTTCTGTATTTAGAATGCTTTTATGTGACTGTAATGATAATTTCATTAAATTATCAGAGAGAACTTAAAGAAGAAGAAATAACACCACCAAAGGCAAAGAAAATGAAATATGAACAACTTCCTGCTCTACCAACACTCTCGGAGCCTTCATCTTCTAAAAAGGTTGCACCGATCAACAGGGCATTGTCTTTACAACCTAAATCTTTCGATGAAAACTCATTTAACACTGTGCCAATTCCAAACTGTGCAGTGCTAGCGAATCCCAAAGAACATTCTGAAAAAGAAGTTGATAATGCCAGAGTGAGAATCATTCGCCTTACAATGGATTCTCTAATTACCAAATGTGCTGACAGACCTACAGAGCTAGAGCTAATTCATCTGGCTAAGTCCATTGCAACACAGTACAGCATTTTGCGAGATGACCGAGGGCTTCCTGTTCGAGATAATTATGTAATGCATGTGAAAACATCCACATCTTGCTGCCTGTGCATGTAAGAATTAGTTAGTTTTAGAGTAGAATTAGTTTAATTGCATATTTTAAACCTGTATGATTCTTAAAAAGATCTCTCTGTAGAAATAAGTGATTTGATGATCATGTAGTTGTGCATGATACAACACTTTATACATGACAAATTCAGATATGATCTTGAAAAGATCATAGAGCAGGACGGTTGCAATTGCCTCCTGGTCTGTAGTCTGTAATAACAGCACAGTGTAAAACCATAGTTATGCACATACTTGTAGTAAAACATGCAAATATTTAAATTTATAGAGACTGTCTGAATTCTATTAATCTTTAAAATGTGCACCTCAGTTTGTCGGAGATGTGCATATAGTTGTAGTTGATAGCTTAACCTAAAAACTATAACCAAGATCTAATGGCATTTAGTTGTCTTAAAAATGATCTTTAGCATAATTATGGGCATGTCAGTGTTTATGTCCCAGAAAAATTTAATACATATACAAGACGTTTCTTGCATTGCAGCAAAAGTAATCTATTTTTGTATCTAACAATTGTGTATCATGCCGATTTTTTTTTCAACAAGGTTATATCAGTTAAGATAAATTTTATAATGCTTTTTGGCTGTTTCACAATCACTCTGAGGAAAAACATCTAAATAAATATTCTAAAAAGTTAAATGTATGCAAGGACATAAATTTTCAGTCATTAATACATAATCTTTTCTTTAATACTAATAGAGAGGAGTGAAAAAGTTTTTGGAGAGGAGGATGTACAATGTGACTCCTGCACGGACCAATAGAGGGAGGAAAAAAACTAAAACTGTGGAGACCACTGTCATCAGTAAGGAAATTAATTGTTCTATAAGTTGTTAAATTTTCTGTTAAACTGTTGTTATTGTCATTTTTCATATATTGTCTTCTCGCAAGTCTTAGTTAATTAGTTAATCGTGCAAGTATTTAAATCAATATTTTTCACTTTTAACTAGGGAAGCTAATCTTGTGGACTTCAGTTTAAAATAAATACAACTTGCTGATTTAATGTTGATCTTTCTTTGTAGCAACTGTACATGTACATGAAACCCAAAGTGCCGAGGAGAAAAAGAGTAGTGAGGAACCTAAAGGTAAGATAACTGCATGTTGGATTGCATATTATCATAATTATTTAACCATTGTGATAACCTAGGTGTTGGAACCTAAGATATATCTCTAAAGTCTTTTATTAAAAGAGGGATACATTTTATGATAATTATAATGATAAAACTTTTGATTATAAAAACCATAAAGTAAATTGTATGAGACAAACTGCAATTGTCTATTGTCCAAATAAAGTTATTGTCATAAGAATATTCATTGATTTTTATTCATGGACTTAACACATATCACTAAAATTATATGCATTTTCTTTTCAGAAAAAGAACAGGAAAATCAAAGTTTTGTGCAAAGTTCTGGGGAGGAAAAGAGTAGCAAGGAACCTAAAGGTATGGTTACTAATCATGAGGTTAACTGAAAAAAGTTTTTGGATATATTTTGGAAGAAGGATATGGAGATAACGAACAGTATTTAATATCAAAGTCCATAAAACTATACAAAATAGGAGCAGGTCAAATACGGGCCTCCGAAACATCAGAGGGGGCATCAGATGCCATGGAGGAGTGAGCACCCCCTGCTGACCGCTCAAACCCACCGTGTGCTCATTGTCATGGCCATGAAATAACGATTAGAATTGACCATATTATATATGATCAAATGCAAACAAAACTGTATTGAGGATTTCTTACCCTGTAGATCATTGTTGTTTTGCTTGAAACAATCTAATTTTATATATTTATAGATTAAAATAAATTTTTCTGGTTTAACTCTGAAGTTAATTTGCAGAAACAGTAGACAGAAACCAACAAACAGAGGCTAAAAAGAATTCGGAGAAACTTACGGGTATGTAATCATTTGTTTATGACTGTATATCATTTGTAACATTATGTATAAAAATATGCATGTTTTATATTGTTTGCAAACATTCTTAGCTTTTTTCGAAACATTTTACACTATTTTTAAGTTTTAAAATGCCAAGTAAATAAGTTTTTGTTTGTGTCATTGTCAGGTGAGAAAACAGAGAATATCAGCACAAAAAGTGTACAGAAACAAAATCCCAGTACTTCTGAGAAGAAAAATTTGCAGATAGTAGGTAAGAAGAACTAAATAATTTTTGTCTCTTTCTAGTATGTGATTTTCTATTTTAAGTCCAATACAAATATACAATGTATTTAGTATTTTGAAGCAACATCATAAAAACTTAATGGCTTGGAAAGGGCTATTGAATTACAAATTGTTTTAATATGCTTAAAATTGGATGAAAATATACATTAAATATTTAAAAAGATTAACAGCTTTTCTTTGGGTTTGAGTAGAGAAGACAGCACAACAATGTTCAAACACGGAGAAGGAGATACCAGACAGGGGCGCTGAAGCTTTGGACTTGGAATTGAGAAAATGTGCATCAACAACAGCAGATCACAAAGTTAAACAGCTTCTGAAAGTCACACTCGATCTACGTAATTCATTAGCCATCGAAATTCCTAAAAATTCAAGAGTGGAGGAAATGCTCTCCAAGTACCCTGTTTTTAAAGGTCCAAAACCTGTAAGTATATTCCATAGTATACTTCTTTTAACTTATGAAATTTGAACTGAGCATGCAAGTGTAGATATCACATATTTTAATGTTCTGTTCCTTTCTCACTTTTTAAGTTGATTGCAAATCTAATGCTCAATTTGGCTGGCAATCTGAAGGAGGAAGAGCTGGCTGAAAATGTGCATCAGTGCAGCCAGGTGATCTTGGACCTCCTGTTTGCAAAAGATCTGTGCACATTTTCAAGGTCTGCGCTGAAAACAGAGGGTAAATGATCTTAATGAATTTTCACTTTTTAATTTCTGCATGTTGCAAGTTTGCATGATAAAGATTTAAATCCTCTTATGGATTTGAGAAATTGACAATTATGAAAAACTTCTTTTGGAAATTTATTTTAATGTTCTGTGTTAATTGCAGCTCAGCAAATAATGGTAGCATTCTCCAACCTTCCTTTGGTGTTCAAAAAAGAAGGAGCAAAAGTTCCTCAAATTGTTCACATTGTCAAGGTAAAAGATAAAATGTAGTTCCATAGATAAAAGTATCTCAAATTCTTTTCATTTTCAATGTAAAATATATCATGCAGTTCCATCGATCTAGATATTTTATAATGTTCGAGTGTCTTTTAAATATTTATTTTGATTTTTCTTTCCCAGAGAGACGAGGCTTTCAAGGACATAGCTTCGAAACACAGGAATCTATGTTCCCCTTGGATTATGTTCCAGAAATTTGGGGGAGAGGAAGTAATTAGTTTAATGATACGCAGCAACATTGTGTGCAAAATTAAAGATCCAAAGACTGCTATCTTGGCACTTATGGGAATCTACTACATGGCCCAGCTTCCTTATCCAGCGGCATGTAGCATGGCCCTCCTTTACATCCAAGGGGATATCTTAAAGGACAAAGGACATGAAGATGATTTGCCTTTGATGAAAAAAGCCGAGGAAGTGTTCAGGAATTTCCTAAGTGAGCAAGATATTTTTGACTGAAATCCATGGAAGTGAATACAACATTATTCAATGGTATACATGTAGTTTGTTTTCTCATGCATGCATGTGCATATTTCTGTTGATTCCATGCATATACATATTTGGACATTTTTCTTTGTATCTACATAAAATGTTTGATGCTTGAAATTTCAACACATTTTTCATTTTTTAAACTTTTTAGTAGGAATAATTTTGTAAACAAATCTGATTACAGATTCAGTTGATCTTTGACACATTTTAATTCAGTATTTTCTCTTTATAGATGCTAAAAATGTTACTTGTAATTCATGTTTTTGACATCCACATGCTTGGGCCAGAACGTCTATTTTTGTAATATCTGATATTAACTTCTTGTGTCAAATGGCATAAATTCATTTTGAGTTTTCACCCTTGAGCAAGGAAATCAATGCATTTGAGCATTTCTTGTTTGTTTGTTTGTTTTGTTTTTTGCATAAAACACTGGATTGTTAAAATGTTTCAAAAATAAAACTGCAACTTGGTACCAGTATTTTGTGTATGTATTTGTTATATATTTTTAAAGCAATTTTATTACTTTTAAGATCTAATTTATGCTTGCCAAGAGTTTTCTGAGAGAAATTGTTAGTAATTTCCAGTAATGTTTTTACTTAAATTGAAAATTTAATTTCTTAATATTACTGAATTTTAATAAATAAATTACTTAAAAATGCTTAAATAGATTACTTAATAATGCTTATAAATTTTAAGTAATTTAAATTATTAGCAATTTATTTACTTACAATAAGTAAACATTTTACTCAAAACCACTTCTGAATTCTTAAATGCTTAGTATTTCAAATACTAAGTAATTAATTTTTTTACTTATTTTTAAGTAAATTAATTACTCGTTACAGTTTCTATAACTATGAAGTTATATTACTTAAAATTACTAATAAATATTATAAATTACTTAACATGATTGCTATGGTGACAAACTTTTTTACTTAAAAATTACTTAAATTAAGTAATTTGATTACTTGATTTGAGTAAAAGTAAGTAATATTTTTTTTGAGTGCATAGGTTATATAACACTTCACTGACCCTGCTCACAGCGCAAGTGAAGTATTGTATGTGAAAACTGACAACGCTGGTAATCGTTTATAGTTGTATTCAGTATTAATCACACAAGACTTACAATATTATAACAAAATGTGCAATCTCTCCTGCAATCTCTCGAGTGCTTGCCTTTGCCTATGTGATAGGATTTGGTTTTAGCCTCAAACCTAGGTACCACTCACGGCACCAATGTAACCGAAATTCGCTTCATGGTATCAATGCAATTTAGGAAATTCCACGATACCATTGTAGCGAAAATGACCGTTTGAAAATACCTCTTTAATATCACACACTTTCTTTATCAATAATAGTACTTCGCGTTTTATTCCAATTTCTTACTAACCAATAAACTTCTTGATTTTCAAGTAGTCACGAAAGTGACTTACTAACCCAAGAATTTTAATAACAAGAGTTTGCAAATTAACAAATATTTATTAAGACAACAATTGAATTTTATTAACAGCACAAAAATATTTACATTTATATATTTACAACGAAAACTGATGTACAAACGACCTTATACTTATGAACCTCAATAAAAATAAGTGCGTACCTAACAAATGTACAATGTCCAGAGCCCGTCCTACCCAAAGCTAAGTCCGAATGAAAGTGACCTACCCCTGCACGAAAAATCTACTATGCCTAACCTAACCGGTTTACCAAAAATAGAAATAAGGAACTGGAAAATGGACGTAAAAATAAGGAAAACAAAAAGGATAATGGTGAACGAATAAACGAGACAGGGACCGGGATCCACCCCTCTAATCAAAAAGTGAGCTGGTACGAACCTTTGAGAAGATTCCAGACCAACTGAAGTATAAGTAAAATAGTGGACTTTAAATACACCGCGATACGGAGGTGTGTCTCTCTTATCCAATCAACAACTGAATTCTATGTATAACTCAGACAAAGACATTTCCCAAACCATACTGTAAATCTAGAGAGTCTCCGAATGTGAAATAAAGATTTTAACCAATCAGAAAATTTGTTGCTGTTAACTTCTTAACTGAATCGACAACGTGTTTGACACAGAAGCGGGAGCAAGAGACCATGCTAAATATCAGTACTTACACTTTGCCATCGATTATCAATGCAAATATTATTAAAAGTTATAAAGACTATAATATTATAAAATCCAATCCTATCAAACTCCCCCCACCTCAAAACCGAAATATCTTGGAAAGATATTGAGGGTAAAAAAAATGACTTTGGAAAAAAAAATGTTAGTACATGTACAATGTATTTGTAATATAGTGACTTCTTTAGATAATACTGAATCTTGTAGAGCCATCAGGGAGAATTTCTAGCTGAGAATCACAGTCCCTGGGGACGCTTACACAACCCTCCTTGAATAAGTTTTCTAAAAGTTTAGCTTGGCTCTTCTTTGGTGGAAGGACATCCCCAGGATTGACGTATAATTTGTTGATAGACTTGGTGCTTGTGATATTGGACGGTTGATGACATTTATGTTTCTTATGCAGATGATGAATGATGTTTCTTTTCTCCAATTCCTAGGGGTTACAAAACGGGCACTTAAATAGAGTAACATACTGAGCGTGGAATTTCCTCCAGTGTTTCCGATAAGTAGATAGAGAGTTAAAGTGCCTGGAGTCAGGACATGACTGAACTCTACATGACATCCCTCCATCTGGAACGCAGCATTGTTAAGGCTTGAATTAGGGGGCGGGGCCTAATTTATACGGGAAAAGTTTACTGTGACGTCACACAAAAACATGACTTTTATGTATTTCTCATAATACCTGAAAATGAAATAATTTGCAACTTTTAACTGTATTAGCATAATAAACAACAATAAAACTTATCAATGCATTAAAAAACGTTGCTAGGTAAATCCCGTGTAGCTTGTTTTAAACAAAGCACTGATTGCGATGAACTTGTATATATGACGTCATTTTGGTAAACATGACGTATTTCATGTACTGTGAGAGGCAGATTGAGGAATTATTTAACAATGAAAAATGCGTTTTATAATAAAACGGAATATTATTTACAAGTTTTAAATAGTCGATTAATACCAATGTAGATCCTTTGTTTAGAGCGATTATTCATTAACTTTCCAGAGAATGTATTTTATTAATTATGTCGTGTTTTTATGTACAGGTTACGTGTATTTTACATTGAGATGCAACATAAAATCATTCTTTCGCAAGGGCATACACTGCATGGATCTTTATCATTTTTTTAATATAGATAAAGGATATTATCCTTAACTGGAAAAGTGCTGCTGCTTTCTTTAAATCGAGGGCGTGATTTCATAAGTACACAAAATATTTGGAAAAAGTCTAATATTTTTTGACATTGGCCTATTTACTTGAAAATTTAACTATTAAAACGCGAATTCTATTCAAAGCAGCAGCACTTTTCAGAAACTACAAAGTATGCAGAAACAATTAAAAGCTTGAATTTTTAATTTCAATTAGGGTATGCCCTTGCGATATTGAAATTTGTTAATGACCTACATTCAGTACACGTACTATGCATTCATCACGTGACTGTCCATCGATGGGACTAAACTTCATACAGTACACAGTGCGTAATACTATGCTATTTCCATAGGTATTTAAGTTCTGTGATAATAAAACAGCTTAATTGTAATAAATTCAATTAAAAATAAAATCCCCCTTTTTGCACATATATTTTCCGTTGATTACTCATAGTAGGCCTTAACAGTGCTGCGAAATTCCTCTCTTAAGTCATCATTGAGGCCCAGCATTTCCTGTACCTCAACGTCTATAGTGAGTACGTCCATTCTATTATATTAAGATAAAGAAATAATAAGTAAGTAATATATATAAAATCCAGGAAAAAAATATCTGAAATATAAAGCAGACTACTAAATGCTGTCAACAGAAATCATGAAACCCATCGAGTTGCAGCCCCAGTCCCTACAGCAGAGTTTGCAGAAAGAAATTAACTTCGCTACACTTCCGTACTGGATACCTTGCAATAAGTGTACCCCTGTAGTTCGGCAGAGCCACAACCCCCTCTAACAGCAGGAACCTAACCCCACTGCCCTTTGGCATCTCGAATTGAGAATCATGACCCTGGGGCGAATATAGATTCTAAATAATAAAAGCTTGTCAGAACACGACCGACAAGGGTAGTACAATATTTAAACACAATAAAACCCCAATCCCGCAGTATTGGCAGCTAATCCCGCAGTATTAGCCTAATATTGTACTTTCACCTATTTACAGACCAATTCACAGCTCATGAAATGGCTCGAACCATATTCTAGTAAAATTTATCATTATTAATTCATCGAGAACAACAGTATTGATTAGTACTGTCTAATCAAGATGTAAAATTTCTCTCATTAATCCTGACAAATTTTATTTTAACTAATGATCTGTTTCCTGGATATCCTGGACTTCATCTGACAAATGAGTAGATGTCCATATAAGTTAATATGATAACTGAATATCTTAAAGTTTCAAAGAACGGAATTGTGAGGTTAGTAGTAAGTAGTACAGTGTACAGTCACTTTGCAGTCATGATGACGTCATGGGGTTTTCCAGACTCCACCCACAGGTCATAATGTGGGTCACAGTCAAAGGGCGAGTTTACAGTCACTGACGTCATAGGGTATTAATTCAACCACACCCACAGGTCATAACAGAGGTCACGGTCAAAGGGTGAGTTTACAGTCACTGACGTCATAGGATAATAATAAAGGTCACAGTCAACAGTGAGTCTACAGTCAGTGACATTTATAAAATATACCAATAGATACACCCCAAAATAGGTGTGTAATGTTACACCCAAATAACAGATATCAGAGGTGCCCTATGATATCAATAAAATGGGTGTGTAAAGTTACACCCAATGAACATCCTATAAAAATGGGATGCTAACACCAGCATTTTCACCAGTCATCACACAATCAGACCGTTTGCCCAACAATAATTTTTACGATCATGTAAGTCATACCATTTAAATACCACGATCAAACATTTTTTTTAAATATTTCATGTATCAAGTCAAGTAATTTTTATTTATAGTCGGTACATATATACAATTCAAACAGAAATAACATGAGCTGTGGTGAGCTCTTTAACCGACTTTAATGTATGAAAAAGACGGCGTTACTATTATTTGAGTTGTGAAATTTGCTTTTAAGGAAATCTTCAGATAAAACAAATGATGAAAATAAAATGGTAGATATAATTAAAAGTCAACAGTTTGTTTTCCATGAAAAGTTTCTTTTATTCATGCAGTACTTAGAAGCAAACTTCATTATTTTTGGATGTGCTATAAACAAAGGAAGATAACTCCGATTAACATAATATTGTGACAGACAACAACAAAGGGTTTTGTGCATTGTTGGTAAATGTACTTTTGTTTAAGATATACTTTATTTTAATTCTTAATTTGTAAAATGTCATTATCTGTTTATGAATGTAATAAATACATTAAATACATGATATACATATATATTCCATCGAATAAGTTCTACAATAGTTATAACAACATTATTATTTTCTAAAATCCAATCTGCTTGCATAATCTTGCATATAATTAATTAACGTGGATGTTTGTAAAAGGTCGACTCTCATGGAGTCGACCAACTCAGACAGTGCTAAGAGCTCCGGCTGCAATAAATATTCATGCGTTGTTGGAGCTGGAAGAAATAATTCAGGAGACTGGGGGGAGTAATCAATTTCCTGATTTGTTGAATCCTCATCTGTGGGTTTGGGGGTTGAGATGGTCGAGTTATTTGAGATTTCCTCTGTTGGTTTGGAGTTTGGAGTTTCATCAGAGGGTTTGGAGTTTGGAGTTTCATCAGACGGTTTGGAGTTTGGAGTTTCATCAGAGGGTTTCGAAAAAGAGGGTTCAGAAGAGGTTATCATCTTCAGTTCGAATTTTTGGAATTTTTCCGGGAAATTCTCTCTACAAAAATAAATTTAATGAGAAAAATTACACAAATGAAGTATATTTTTAAAAATTAAAAAAACGAAGTAATTGTGGTCAATAACACGCACATAAACATCCTCTCACACCCTTAACCCGCTCTCACACACGCATATATCTATATACCTGAATGTGGAGAGGATAAGGTTCTCATCGCTCAATCTCGGCTTCTTTGTCTGACTGAAAAACAACAGGGTAAAATAAGTAATATGTCAATATATAAAATTTACAATGAATAAGCATTTGTTTTATAGAGACACTAAAACTATAAATTATTTTTTTCATCATAATTATAATTCTAAGTCAGTAAAAAACAATAATATTTACAGTGTGATTTATTAGGAAATCATTGCTTTTAAAAAAATTGTATACCTTGTCGAAATTAATACTTTAATCAATTTATTATAATACATGAATTTGAAAACAGTGTATATAAATCATACAATATACATCATTATACCTTAGTCCTTCACAGGAAAAGTCCACTTCTCGCTTTCTTTTTCTGTTTGTGTTTGTGTCCTCTTTACTCATTAAAATCTCTACAACATTAATTTATATATCAAGTGTAAGTCCCATCTTTTTATTCCTGGAAATCAACTCTCATTTATGAGGCATTGAATATGTCATTAATTACCCTTCATTAAACGAGGCAACCGCAAATTCCTGATCACCGATCCACTCTGTTGTGAAATCGCCAAATAGGGGGGAGTATTCATTATCTTCGTCTTTTACAAAATTTCTATAAAAAATATTTGGAAATAAACGTAAATTTTTTACCGTTATATTTTTTTTACAGTGACAATGATAATCATTAAGTTGTAATCTCTAGCTGAAAGCAATCAAATCATTATCATTTTGTAAAAATTCTTAAGAAACCTATATAGTCTTAAAATATACAGAGATAATGTGATCCGTTTTTTAAAGATATCTAATTGAATTTCTGAATTTAAACGAAAACACATTGAATTCATTTTTAAGAAGGAAAAAAATCACCAATACATGTACTTGTTTGGAATAAATAATCATCGAATATACCCAAGAATTTTGAAGGAAAGGGGGTACCCTAGATTACTGTGATATGTATATTAATAGAGAAAAAAGAAAATAGAAAAAAAACTTTAATAACAGCCAAGTGGCATAAATTAAAAAAAAAATGCATAGACCTTTTAAAGCCATACATGGCGTATGTACAATGAAAATTATTAGACTAAAATTATGAGAACTTATTATTTGTATCATTTCTTTATATAAAGATAGAACTTTTCCGTAAATTACGAAATCTAAGTCAATTGCGTCATAAAGATATCACAATTTAATTTGGATTCTCGGAATTTTCTCCGACTCGGAAGAAAATACAAAAGATTTAAAAAACACATTACGGAGAAGATAAAATCGTATTTTTAGATGAAACGAGGTTCCCCGTGTTTCAGAATTGTATGAAAAGCTTTAATTTAAATGAATAAACTATGTTTCTTTACTTAATTTTGCATTTTTCAAAAATATATTTTTTGATCAGTTACGCCATATATGGTTTTTTGAAAAGTCTAAACATAGTTCCAAACAAACACATTTTTAACTTTAAGTAAAATTACTTACTTTACTTGATTTGACTCAGCCATTGCAAAATAAACTCTGCTTTATTAATGTAGATGTCACAAAATTTAGGAAGGTATGGTGGACAGATGGATATGTATTAACTGGCTCCCTTTATATATACTTCTTTTTTTGGGCGCTTTTAATAATTATCTATATATGTTTGTTAAGATTTTCTGGCGATTCAAAAATGTTTGTTTCAAAAGGTCAAAAGTTTGGGGGAAAAGCACAGACGCTAGCAAATAATATTTCCCGCCAGGTCCAAAAGGCACTTTTTGCAGAAATTGCGCCAAAACTTAATGTCACGTTTTCGACACCCTTGCTAGCCTTCATTAAAACGCGATAAGAGATAGCTATTTATTTAACCTCATTATGTTCAAATGCAAACTGGACAAGAGCTAGATATTATACTTGTATGTGTTATCATATACGATATAGGTACAAGATGTCCTATATACTTTTGGACACAGGTACCGGACGTTTTTTCTTTTGATAAAAAAAATATACCCCCAACCTAATAAAACACAGGGGTATTTTTTTTTTCTTGGTACCCTTAGACCCTTAGTATTTATTTCGTCAGGTATAATATTTAGAAAAAACTTCATCATAACTGATGTACTTACTGGAATAATTTTTGATTGAATTTAAATTGATATAAACTGGTCTAAAGTACTCTTGTATTATGAATGGAAATGGTAACTCAATCTACATTATATGTGCATCATATGTATTTGTACAAACTGAGGCACAATGATTTAATTGTCCTTTTATTAATGCGTAATTATAATAAATGTACCAATGCCTGCTGTGGACCCTTAATTCCCCCCCCCCCCCTTCTCTTATCATTTTGATTTGAAATTATTTACACCATTTAAAGAATTGGGCATTTATAGCTAATCTATATTTCAACGGGCCAAAATTTTGTTATGTCTGCAATAAAATGTAAAAATAATCATGTGTCAACAACATGTCCGAAAAATGCGCGCGGCGACCTTTTAACCTCAGTGTACAGTGTCGGTCATCCGATGTCACGTGAATGCAACCCCCGGGATATCATATACCCAGTTGCAGAAGCCATGTACGGTTCACAAATCATCTTTGCAATTTTTGCACTCGTGGTTCAAAAGTCTTCCCCCTTACCTATAGAAAGAGGAGTGAAATTGTGTTATTTACCATGTAGAGAAGTCCG
The DNA here is from genome assembly GCF_032062105.1 of Saccostrea cuccullata. Classification (NCBI taxonomy): domain Eukaryota; kingdom Metazoa; phylum Mollusca; class Bivalvia; order Ostreida; family Ostreidae; genus Saccostrea; species Saccostrea cuccullata. The sequence goes on along the minus strand of NW_026939176.1, from coordinate 5,558 downwards.
TGTGAATGCTAGTGAAATTCGCGAAGTGTTTGTCAGTAATTGTGGACTGACCAAAGTCACGATCCTGGGAGATCCGCGAACTGTCAAGGTCCGGGACTCTAGAGGACCATGTGGTAAGTTGAAACACTTTTATAAATACATGTTTAATTTCTTTCCCATGATGTTTTGCAAGATAATTTGAGAATTATGTTCTCGACATGTGTTCTGCAACGAGATAAATCATTATCTGTTTTGTGACACTCATTTTCGCGGGGAATGAGAGCTCGAGAAAAAAAAAAAATCGATGTTAATTTAGTACCCCTTCCGAATACACACTTATCTGTTGATTTTACATGGGGGAAAAAAGCACCGATGTTCCGATGTTTAAATTTAGGTCAGACTGATAGCGGGAAAAATGTATGAATGAATGTCACGTGACTAAAACCTCGTGTTTAGTGTCACATGACTTTGGGTAGCCAATACAATTGCACCAAATTTACTACGAAATATGTGTAGTAAATACATGTAGTACAAACACTTTATAACATTCCAGCTTTTTTTGTTTATTTTATTATAACTAGAGCGTTTTCATTGTGTTTTTAGTCATTAATTGAGGGAAAATGTATGACTCTAGGTCCGACATGATTGAAAATAGCTTGAAATAGTGTAATAAGTTACACATGTGAATGGATCGAGTGTTAAAGTATTAGGAGAATACCTAAACCAAATAAAACATTAGCAAATTTACCATTTCCTTTATAGCAATAGTAACATGTGCTTTTATAAAGAAAATTAAATGAAAAGTGTTGGTATCTATTTTTTTTAGCAGAGGAATTGACATTGACAACAACATCGTCTAGCACCACAGCAAAGTTGACAACAACGTCCTCTAGCACCACAGCAAAGTCGACAACAACATCATCTAGCACCACATCCATGTTGACAACAATGCCCTCTAGCACCACATCAGCGTCGACAACAACGCCCTCTAGCACCACAGCAAAGTCGACAACAACTCCCTCTAGCACCACAGCAAAGTCGACAACAACGCCCTCTAGCACCACAGCAAAGTCGACAACAGCATCGTCTAGCAGCACATCCATGCTGACAACAATGCCCTCTAGCACCACATCAGCGTCGACAACAACGCCCTCTAGCACCACAGCAAAGTCGACAACAACGCCCTCTAGCACCACAGTGAAGTCGACAACAACGCCCTCTAGCACCACAGTGAAGTCGACAACAACGCCCTCTAGCATCACATCTCATGGTACTTTAGATTGACTAAGTTAGCTAAACTGAAAGCTCATACATGTAACCCTTCTTCATGTTTATCATTTATTAATTTGACTTTTGTATTGCAGAATCAAAATTTGATGTCTTGAAGAGGTTGATTATCAACTTCAAAGAGGATGACGGAGAGACGCTATCAGATAAAGCCTGGGGTAATTCAATAGATTACATTATTCTGACTATATGTTGTGTAATATTAATTTTTGTGGTAATATTGTGTAAGAAACAAAGCAGACCATGTTTCCGGCAAAGGAAACAAAAGAATATTGTTTATAAACCAAAAACTACAACAATGGGTGATCTGAGTTTTAGAAATTCTATTTTTAGAAATGATGTTGAAAATGGTGATGATGAGGATGAAAGTTTAAAAGATTACAAAAAACTTTTAATTTGAATCTGGAATTTAAACAAAGTCAACCATTATTTAATTTTTAAAGGTTTATTCATTTTTTAAAATGTATTTTAGGATTTTTAGCATGGGCCATAGCCACTACTCTGGCTGTAGGATTGATTGTGCTAAAAAAATGGCTTAAGCATTTCCTACAAAAGCACTCTGATACTCCTCCAAGCACTCAACCCTCCACCGAAACCCCTACATGTACCAACCCTAACCACAGCCAAATCCCTTTGATTCAGCACACCCCTGATTCACAGGCTACGACACCTTCACCGATTTCAGAATGCAGCATTACAGTGGAACCAGTTGCCTCTAGAACCAGAATGAAGTGTACAAGGGAGTTAAAATTATTCTAAAAGTGTGAAAATGTTATTTTTTTTAAGAAGGAAAGTACTTTTACATCTTAATTGTAAAGTATACTAGGCAAAAGTTTGTAAAAATCTTTTTTTGTAATCTAAAAAATCATAACTTTTACAGTTAAGATTATGTTGAGCCAATTTTTTTTGGTTTTAAATACTTGCAAGAACATTTTAAAATACTCAGAAAACTGTCTCAGGTAAATAGTTGATTATAATCTAATTTCATTATTTTTTTAATGTCGAAATCAAAAAATGTGTAGCTTTCTTTTTTTTTGTAAAACGATTTTCTACTTATTAATACTCAGATAAGTATTTTATCATTTATTTCAGCATTAAAAAAAAAAGTCAGTCTTGACTATATACTTCATTGTAAATGTATGGCTGAAATTTTTGTGATGCCTTAAAATTTTGTTATTTTTAAAAACACCTGTACTGCTCAAATGAAAACTATCAATTTTATCAGTATAACAAAGTTTTCAGCACAGTTTATAATTTTTATTAACATTTGTTAAGACATGCAGGAATACCAGTGATATTTTAAAAATTAAAAAAAAAATGTTTTTCTTGAGAAAAAAAGAAAAAATTAGCTTTTTCTTTTTTTGACAAGCATCAGTATATATATATATATATATATATATATATATATATATATATATATATATATTTTTTTTTTTACAATATAAGGTTGTCCTGTATTGTATTTTATTTTGAAGAATGGAAGTGTTATTTTTTGACAAGTATTAACTCAAGACATAATTTGTTCATCCTCATCTGCTTAGCTAAACCATATAGGCTAATAAAAAAAAAGCTGGTGTTTTTACTCATGGGGTTGTAAAGAATACAAAAGAAAAAAAATGTGACCTTAAAACTTATTTTCTGTAGTTATTTGTGATCAGTATTCAAGTTTATATTTTACATTAAGGAGAATTAAGATTTTGTATTATTTTCAAATTACTTAAAATTCGTAATACAACATACTTATAGGTTGTAAAGGAAAATGTAAACTTAAGAATAACATTGAAGAATTTAAAAAAAAAACTTAGGTCTATTGTTAGAAAATTGAGATGTTTTGTAATATTTTAAAATTGGGTGTTTCCTTTAATTTTTCAAAGATAATTTAAAAGAAGCTGGAATTTATCGTATATCTTTTTTTTTTTAAAAACTACATATGAGCTAGGAAAGAGCTATTTTTTTTTTTAGTTTTTAAGTTTGTATGGGAACAAGGTAGATAATCTTGTTTTTACCAACATGAGAGTTTACATTTTCGAAAAATTGAGTCGTTTATGTTTTTAATTGAATTTTTCAGTTTTTTTTATTTTTGAAGAAGAAGTAGGTACTATTATTATTCTTTTTTCTTGTTTTGTATATGTGGAAGGAAAAACGAAATAGTGTTTTTTTTTTCAGAGAATCTTGTATCTCTACAAGAAGAGATTTGCTGTTTTTATATTAGATAATTGGTTTTTTTTTGTTATTTGGAGAGGCTTTTTACATTCACATTGTATTTTGGAGTGAGGGTTATGATGATTGTTGATTTTCATGATTGTTGATGTAAATATTCTCTCTCCGGTGAAAAATAGTAGGTCGAGTGTTAAGTGTTTTCATGATTGTTGATGTAAATATTCTGTCTCCGGTGAAAAGTAGTGGATAGAGTGTTTAGTGTTTTCTTTTTAAATAAAGTGTTACTGATATTGCATTTCTTTTGTTTTTATTATCATATTCTTAATCTGAACTAGTCCATCATGTTTTTTTTGAAAGATGATTGAATGGAAATACACAAAACTTTGGAACATAAGTGGCGTACATATTTACAACACCCTTTTCCTTTTTTGGGGGGGTTGGGTTGGTTGTCAACCATATTTTTTTTACGCCAGCTCTCGAGGAGGAGAGGAAGTCTATAACAATGACTAATAATGGAAAATCTATACATTATGTTGTAAATGGTGATAACTTGAAAACCGTTGGAGATGTGGGTTCTTCAGATGTATATATTGAGTGTCACAGTCAACAACATATATGGTTCATTAGATCTGATTCCTGGGGGATGGGTCATCCCTACCCCCTCAGGAATAGGAAATAACTAAATATGCACAAAAGCATTGAAATCCTCACCCTTAATCCATGTTATTTATTATTGTTCCTAGTGTAATAGGACATGATAAGGTGAGATGCATTACTTTTTTTATAGGTATATGTAAAAAGTCATTCAACTGTGATATACATGATGGTTTTCTATAGAACATAGATTTGTTTTGTAGAAATGGCTGAAAACGGTCTTTTAAAGGAGATACTTGACACATTAACTGACCCAGATACTGTTAAGTTGTTTGCGACAGTCCATGGGCTTGTTGGTAATACAGAGGTGGAACACCGATTGAAGGAATTGGAATGGAGTGAGCACATTGAAAACCTATGGCAGGAAGTTCTCCCGTCACTTCAACCCTCATTAAAGAGACTTCACGATGGTAAAGATGATGATAATCAGCCGTCCACAAGTGGACATGAAGTTCTTCCGACTTCTGAACCACCTCGAAAGAAACAACGACACGAGGTTCTTCCTTTACCACAATCTCTTTCAAAAGACGATTACAACCCCTCTACAAGCAGACAGTACGGAGGCGGAACGGGTTCTGAGTCCAATGATAAATCTGAGAAACCCTACTATATCTGGAAAAGGGACGTTCGGACATTTAAGAAAAATCTGGCCCGTGACACAACATTTAAAGTTAAATTCAATGAAGAATGGAGGGGTGATAAATTGATAGATATACAAAACAAATTACATGACATGTTCGACGACCTATTGTCCCAGGCCAAGGGGCATGATGCAGACCTGGGAAGGGTAGTTCTCAGTCATCCAAGTTTAAATAACCCAATCATTGTACCTTTACAGTCCTGGGAACAGCTCAACGCAGACGTCGTCATGGGGGAAATCACCAAAGTGTTGAACTCTAACGAAAGTTTACCGGTAGATGAAAACCTACTCGTCACTGTCGGGTCTATTGACATACCTAAAGGGGGAGGTAACCCTAGAAAACTACCCATAACATCTCTTTTTGGCCCACAAAATAGCATAGAAAGAAAAAGATCACTCTTTCATGTGCAAAATGACAACAAACTATGTATGCCTATTGCTATCGGTCTGTGTTTCTTAAAAACATGCAAGAAAGTTGACGCAGTAAAGTGGAAACATTTAGTGGGAAATGATGTGGCAATGGTGCTGGACCATGCCATAAAACACAGAGTGGTTCCTCAGACGTATTACGACAATATCTTGAAAATTTCTAGAAAAAAAATGCAAAAGGATATGGCCACGCGTCTGTGTGAATGAGCCGGGGTACCTATCAACAGGTATTTAGGCCTGAATGACATCGAACCTTTTGAAAATCTACTTGGTGTCAGCATCAACGTGTTGTCTAATCGAGTAGGCAACAAATTCGTCAGGGTGACAGATGACCAGAAAAAACCTCGACTTTATCTCTATCATGTTGAGTCAAAAAATATTCAACACCGGCACGGTGTTGCCAAAATAC